>NW_019385174.1:244755-274979 GCF_000671375.1 Centruroides sculpturatus
TATATTAAAAACTAAAATTTATTTGTTTGTAAGCTTAAAATAGATCCTTATTAACCATATATTATTAAAAATGCATTAATAAATAAAATACAGAACCGGAAATGGTAATTTATGGTTTAGCCTAGTGACAAGTAGATTCGGAGACAAGTAAATTCGACTTATGTCACTTTCCTGGAACCAATTACCGACATAAGGCGAGGAATACCTGTATTTTCAGTTTGTGAGAATTCTTACTATCTTTATTTATACATAAAAAGAAATAGAACTATGAGAAAGAAAGAAAATTAAAAAATTTTTTAAATGAATTTTTGATTTAAATATAATAATTACTTGGCCCATTGACAATTACATTTAGCATAGCATTTGTCATATTTGTAACAAAACTCTTCTCTGTTTATTCAAAACATGCTTTAATGTAACTAATCAAACTACATACATCTTCTACAAACTCCTAGGTTAAGAATATTTTAAGTTAATGAGAATCCAAATATAAAGATCTAATAATTTTCATAGCGTGGGATAAAAATTACATTATTTATGTAAACTGTCCTCTTTCATCATACCATACATTCATCTCAGTATTCTCATCTCTGCTGTCTCCTTAATCTTTTCCTGGGATCTTGTAATTGTCCACATCTCAGCAGTGTTTATCATTGCAGGTCTTACCATGATTTTGTATAATCTTTTTATTTTGCAGTTTATTTTCTTATCACACAGCACCCCAATCATCTTTCTCCAGTTCAGCCATCTACACTGAACTCTATGCTGGAGTTCTGCACTCCAGGGTTTTCAATACTACAGTTTTTTTAATTACATTTTTATCATGAGTTTAGGTCAGATCCACAGTAGAGCGGTCAGCTGGTAAAAGATAAAGTCCAAAATAGCCAGATCAACATTTTCATCACCTGTAAAAATTTTTGAAATTCTGATCTGGATTTGAATCATTCCTCTAGAGTGACAGACTAATGCCATTACTGCTTCATTCATCAGGCCAATTTCATAGTTTTCATAAAGTTTTATTATGTTTGCATATACAGTGGATGATCGGTTGACGAACATAATCCGTTCCAAGACTTTGTTCGTTATCCGAATTGTTCGTTAACCGATTATCAATTTACCATAGGTTTCTATAAAAATTTGATTAATTCGTTCTGGAGACCTCCAAATAATAAAAAATATAGACTATACTTTCTTATTACGTTTATTTATATGTAATAATAAAAATACATATATACACGGTCTTGCATTTTTATTAGTCATGTTTTTTCCGTTTGCGGGGGTTAATTAATTAATTAAAGAATCTGTCCAATGTCGATTGCTTTTCTGTCTTCTTTATGATTTTTCAGAAGTAATTAATAGCATTGTAATTGTAGAGAACCCTAGGCCTATTAACCTCAACCTGGTTTGGATGCCATTTTAAGACCGTTGTTCTGTCAGAACAACGTCCTCCCACTTCTTTAAAAGATCTTTAATAGCAGATATCGGCATAAATCCGCATTTTCATAAGAAAATGTAAAAGAATTGTTTCTGTCAGAAATATAAAAAGCTGGAATTACAAGGGAGAGTTTCAAAGTTCGGGAGAATACTATCNTTTGAAAAATTAAAAAATTTAATGAGATTATTTATATTATTATTACAAATACATTTATTAATTTATAAAAATCAAATCATAACATTTTTACTACTGCTACTACTTTATTATTATTATTAAAAATCAAGAGACTTTTTTACATTTTTTGAAACTCAAATGATTTTATTTTATATAATATTGTATTTTTTAATTTTCATATTTATAACAGTCAAATCAAAAATATATTAATCAAAAAATTTATTACACAAAAATCAAACAAACTAGATTAAATAAATACTTAAAGAAGTTTTTCCCATCCTTAACAAAGTTCAATGTATGACTTATTTGTTGCCCTGCAGACTATTCTATATTCAACTTCTTGCCAATCATTCTGCAGTATATATTGACTGACTTTTGTTGTCATTGTCCTTCAAATCATCCAGTGCTAAGGTCAATGGGTCAATGGTAGATAGGTAGACAATATTCTCTTTATATAATCTTGTGAGAAAAACCAAGTGGCATTAGATAAGGATATGGAGAGAAGGCAACAGCCAGGAAATGAAACATTCCTACTTGATCCAGCAATTAAGCCACTACTTATCCAAGAGTTTTCTAACTTCTTTATGGATATGCAGTAGAACCAAACTTGTTAGAACATAATATTCAGTTTATCTTGAAGTAGCTGAATCAATAACTGCAATTGCAAATCATCATGGTAAATGCTTCTATTGATTGTTATTGTTTGTTCATATAGAAGAAAGGTATTGCTATAAATCTTGTTGATAGTCAAAATGCAAAAAACATTATCCTTTGGGCTATCTTTTGTTTGATCAACTATGGTATGATAATGTTTATTTCTTACATGTACACTGTCAATTAATCTTGCCAAAAATATGAAAAGTTGCATAATCACTAAAACAGAAGTTCAACAGCAGGAGTTCTCTTTAATTAATTAACTCCTTAAGGACTTATCCCGAGTTAACTCGGGCAAGTTCTATAGCGTTACAGAAAACTTGGTCCTTTCGCCCCCAAATTTTTTTTTGGATTTTTGGAATGTTTTTTAAGTCTCCAAATTTTTTCAAAAATTTTTACTAGTGCGAAAAAATTTTATCGCGATTTTAATCAACCTTTAATGACACGTGATTAATGCTTAATTGTTTTTTAATGCAATTTTTTAAAATCAAATTTAATTAATTGTTCTAAAGTTGTAGTGCACGGATTTTACTTTGGTAAAGTTATTTAAAGCTAATTTCTGATGTCAAAAACAACCTCCAATAGTTTTTTAATTTTTTTAATTAATATATTTTATTATATATAAGTTTAATTAAATTGGGGGGGGATCAGAAATCGCAATTAAAATTTTAATTTTTTTAAAATATTTAAAAATATACTGCCAGTTAGTATTCACCCTACTTTAATCCCTTCTCCTCCCGAGACATCTATGAGAATGTCTTGGGAAATCCAACACCAGATGTTCTCAAGGTCATCCAGCTGTAAACACAATGACTCATCGGTGTCAAATTTTGCAGAAAGGCGAGACAATGGAAAATAAAGTTTGAAGCTTTTTCTTCAAAATTAACGCATTTCTTTCGTTTTTTTTCAGTTTTAAATATTTTTTATGTTTAATTACATTAATATCAAAAATTTCTGGGTACCCAACGAGTTAATACAACTTAACAAATTCTCAAAAAATTTATAATGCAGTGCAGTCTCATTATGTTTAATATGAGGGAATAGCTGAAGATAAGGGCATTGAACAAAATGTTTACTAAACAAACTGTTTAGTAAATATTTTGTTTAGGCACATTCAGCTCTCAGTTAGCCACTGTACTGAGTTATCATTAGATTTTACTGGAAAGCCTGCTGTATAGTGTAAACAGTTTCCTGACTGATGTTTGGTCTGACAGGACTTTTCATTTTATACATGCAATTAGTACAAATAAATTGTTTATACCACTTATGGATTAAGTTTGTTCTTGGTAGATTCTTGCTGAATAATCTTCTGAAATGTCTCTAAACAGTTACCATTAATTTTGTTAAGTGAAAGTCAAAAGCACAAAATACTTTTGTTGAAAAATCACAATACATTAACAAATTCTTATGCAGAGCTCTGCAACCATGAGATGATGCTGGGTGTGCTAAGACACAATGTCTCCAAGAGGAGGAAAAGTAGAGCTTATGGTGGGAATGTGAATATGATAAATACATGTTAATTCAAATGATTTGCCTATTGTATTCTTATTGCCACTAATGTTTGTGACAGAAGGAATTCTAACATGCTTCAAACATTTACACCTTTGAACTTATATTTCACAGAATATGTACTGTACATGCATTTACTCACAAACTTATCTTTAAATAGTAAGAATCATATTTCACAGAATCTGTGCACATGTAAATTTGGCAAGAAGACTGTGAAGCAACAAGTAGATGATGTTTCTGTCATGTGCAATTATGATCACAGAATCAAGACTCCCTATCACGTGTTTTTTATGCTAGGACTGTATGACACTTAATCCAGGGTGGTTTCCATGTTGTTAAGAAATAAAATTGAAATAAAAAATAAGAAAATCAATTATAAACTAATTTCAAATATTTTTATATTATCACAAATTAAAAAAACAAAACAACAAATTAGTATTTTTTTTGGTGTTTACTTTGTAACTCCTGTACATTTTGTATATTTTACTTGTAGCGTGCCACAGAATCCTGGGAAGTACCTAGGTTGCTGTGCCTGAAAAAAAGTCGGAGAGTACTGCTCTTATGAATAAAACTGAATCATGCATGAAATAAAGTTCTCTTTTCAATAGTAATAGTTTCATTATTCTGCACTACTTACTTTAAGAATAACACATATTTTATAATTGCTCACAACCTTTATAGATACCCAGTATTTTAATTACAGCTATAATGGGTATTGAGAATCATCTAATATTAAGAAGATACGTATATTATACAAATTAATTTATATAAATCATTCTATCAATCAAAAAAATAAAATTACAGACTTTCTTCTAGAAATCAAAATAATCTTTTTAGTTCTTATGTTTCTGAAAAGCAACTTCCACCCTATCATTAGAAACTGCATTAATATGGGAAATCCTTATTAGTTCGAAATTCAAGGAATGAAATGATCAAGACTTTGAATTATCTGAGATTTACGTATTTCTGTACAATATGCATATGTCATGTAATTAATGTAATTTATTAAGAAAATGGAATATGACTATGTATATAAACAGAGTGCTATTTTCATTAATTAATTAATAATACTCGCCCAGGAAATAAGGCATCTGTGGAGGATGGAAAGGGTACCTGTACTTATTGTACCTGTCGTTCTCTCTTTTACAGGTGTGATACCACATACACTACACAAAAGCCTAGGAACATTATAATTGAAGAGAAATACATACATCACACTACAGAAGACCACTATATTGAATACATGCCACATTGTTAGGAAATTCCTGAATACAGACACTGACACACTTATTTTTGTTTTTGGTTGCTATGCCTTGACTCTGGTCCGGCATAGTACATAGCCACTGATATTAACCAAGTATAACCACTAAATACTGTATAATAATTATAGTAATAGTAATAAAAATAAACTGCAGGTAAACAGCACATGTCCAGTGAGAACTTTACAGGTTGTCTGATAGGTTTTATAACAAGAAGAATTCCTCAAAATGTAGCCCAAATTATTTTTAACTGGTCCCTTGTTATTCCCGGCATATCTCGAGTCGCAACCCACTGACCTTGCTTGACCGGTGGACCCAAAATATCTCGTTTCTGCATCGGAACATTTTTGAAATTAGATGTCGCTAGTCATTATAATTTTTATATTATAACTAACTTCTGAAATATAAGTTTTTGTTTTTACATTTATTTATACAGTAGAGCCTCGAAACTCGGCCTAATGTGGACTGAAGGGTGGCGGTGGCCGAGTTTGTGAAAATGCCGGGTTATCGGGAATGGGGGTTAAAAAAGGATAAGTATGCGTGTTTCCTCAGAAAATATTGTACTGTACTTGTATGTATTGGTTACAATTTTTGTGATAACTCAGGATGTATTTCTTCATAATTCGAAGTTTAGACTATTTACAAAAAGTCAAATTAACTTTTGAGTCCATCTTTATCCTTTATACACTACCACAGAAGTGACAGTCTTAAAAAATTTGCTTTGAAGAACTCTTCTTAAACACAGGTAAAAATTGGTAAAAAAATCTCACAATTTAAAAAAGATCAAGTGTCAGCCTTTTCTTGTAGGTTTCTGACACTTTTACAATTAAAAACACAAAGAAATTCTTCACCCTTTTCATTTTTATCCACCTTTTTAAACTGCTTCTGGCCCTCTAGTGGTAGTTACGAGTATCTACATTACTTGATCTTTTTTAACCTTGTGAGATTTTTTTTACCAATTTTTACCTGTGTTTAAGAAGAGTTCTTCAAAGCAAATTTTTTAAGACTGTCACTTCTGTGGTAGTGTATAAAGGATAAAGATGGACTCAAAAGTTAATTTGACTTTTTGTAAATAGTCTAAACTTCGAATTATGACTTGTATGTATTGTTTGCTGAGAATACAACAGAGAATAAACTGCCCAAATATCCTTAAACAAAGGAAAAGTACGTCCTTTATGAAGGCATAGAGCAGGGGTGGCCAAACCATGGCGCATGCGCCAAACTTGGCGCATTGGACGATTACAAGTGGCGCTTTAGTCAGTTCTGAGCAACATTGCCAGATTTGGCTTCTTTGCAATTAAGAATATTACATAGAAAATTAATTTTTTATAGTCTGTCTTGGCAAGTTCATTTGTTGCACAATTCGTTGCAATCAACTTTACAGATAAAATGAGTGTTCTCCACATAGTAAATTACAGTGTATGCATGTATGTTTATTTTCGATCAGTGCATAGGCGTCTAAATGACAGTGCTACCGTCCGGACAGTCCACGAGTCGGTTGGACTGCTACACCTGTTGACCTTTTTTTTTTTATGCTTCTACGATTCACGATACATTCGCAATCGTGTATGCCACTAATGTCAAATGGGACTATTTTGTACGGGTAACTACACCACCACCGCATTTTTTATTAATTTTTTTTTCACACAACTAAATTTTGATCTTTTAAACTGAAATACCTGATTAAAGGGTGGCCGAAATTTTTCTCCGCCCCGGGCGGCTAACACCCACGGTACGCCACTGTGCATCTGAACTCGTCTATCAAAAAATTGGCGCATGGTATGCAAAAGGTTGGCCACCCCTGGCATAGAGCCTTTACTACATGAAAATGAAAATTAATGAATACACTGTGTACAGTAATTTACCTGATAAAACAGACCCCAGAAAAATACTTTATGAGGCATAAAGCTGTCTATGATGAAAATTAATTATCTAAGGGTATTTTTGCCCTGCCAGGGCGTGGCCGAGTTATCCGGAGTGCCGGGTTATCGAGTGCCGAGTTTGAGGCTCTACTGTATATCTATTTTGTTTGTGCAAAATAAAAAAATAATTTCAGATGATACAATAGCCATGATTATCTCAATCAAAACTTCAGACTATAAGGCGTTAAATAGAATTAAACGAAATATTTTAATCTTGCAAGAGCTTTCAACGTAAATATGTATGTCGTCTTCAGGCAATTCAAAATCGAATAGAGAATTCGAACAGAACATTTAAATTTAAGCATTAACGATATTAGTCATTTTTGGAATATAACTATTAAAAATAATAAGATTTAAATTTTAGAATTAAAGACATTTAAAATTGGCGTGCATGCGTTTTAAAACAAATAAACTCAATTGGAATGGCTATTAATTAAGATCATTGAAGTTACGAAGTCTTTCTTGCAAATGTGAAAAATTGGTGCACGTGCACCTTAACATGCATAACATAAGAGCCAATTAGAATGGCTATTAAGAACAAGTAAATTTTAGACTTTAAATTAAAAACATTTTGTAAACAAGTATAAAATTTTTGGCACGCATGCACCTTAACAAAGACAGCATAGAAGCCGATCGGAATAGAGCCATAAGTGCAAGTTTACATTAAAATTTAAATATAAAAGCGTGGGACATAATTTAAAATACATAAAACACATGTAACATATAAAAAGATGCACATAAAGAGGCTGACACGTATGTGCCTTGAATCACATAGGAGGTGTGGGAAATGAGTGTAGAACTATTGTTGATTTTTTAAATGCCTGTATAAATTAATCCAGACGTTTGGTAAGTCGAGGGTAGGGGAGTTGCACGGGGAAAGCAGTTTTGTGAGGAGAGCCTACCAAATATATATCAAGCTCCCTTCATCACAGTGTTTGAATATTGCCACCCGATTCCAAAGCGCTATGTGATGTTGTTGTATCACCAATTTGGAGAGTTCAGTGTTGCAATTGCCAAGTGCCACCAAACGTTGGTGTTCAGATATGCGAGCAGCCAGCATTCTGGTACAGTAGACCCCCCCTATAACGCTTAGATACGTTCCACGCTAATTGAATTTTACATTGTAGGAATGATTGAATACATGAGCCAATCGCACCCGATAGGTGGGAACTTTACGGAATAAAGCTGTTTGAAAGGTTTTCTTCTATAAATTAACCGATTCTACACTAATTCCACTCAACATTTCCAAAACACGTATAATTTTTTGGGAGTAATCCGTATAAACTATGCTATAAACAAAAAATTATAGGATTACTTACCGAGTGTGTACCGTTCGACTACGCCGTTGCTTAAAGCTGGTTTTCGTTGCGGAACAGCACATGAAACGGCGGCCGCGATTTCTAATAACGAATTTTTCGCAGAAAAATAATTTGACCTTTGGAGACATCATTAATATAAATAATTTTTATGGCCGTTGAATAAGAAGTGTTTCTTTCACAAGAAATGTATAAAATTAGTGCTGTATTAGACTTACGGTACCTAATTTACATACTGTACAGACGATAATAAACTCAACTTACTAGCCTAAAATCTCCGTAGCGTGTTGCCAGGCGGCAGAAAGCATATATATAATTATAATAAAGTTACAATAAATTAAGTTAATATATAATTATATATACAGTACCTAATTTATATATAATTAATATATAATTATATGTACAGTACCTAATTTATATATAATACTGTCAGACGATAGCAAACTCAATTTAGCCGCTCCGTAGCGTGGCGCAGGGTCGGAGGAAAGTAGTTTGGCTGCTCATCCACTATTGGTCCAGATTCTATCAATCTTGTCGCGAAATGACGTTATAGGAGGTACTTTATACGAATGTTGCTACAATTTTTTCGCTACATTATAGGAATTGTCGTTATAGGAACGCACATTATAGGGGGGGTCGACTGTAGTTGCTCCTATATAATTGGTGATTGTTATTGGATTCTGCAGGGGAATCCTTCCCCTACAGAATCCACGTACATATTTACGTTGAAAGTGCTTGCACGATTAAAATATTTCATTTAATTTTATTTAACGCCTCATAGTCTGAAGTTTTGATTGAGTTAACTGTTGGTGTGACATCCAAGCCAAGTATTTAATACACCTAACAAGCCATGATTATTTTTTCAAAAACGTGTAATTTTCATTAGGCTTAACACTGGCAAAAATTCATCATGGTGTGACATGCAATGGAGAAAAATTTTAACATGGGATAGGTTAAGGTGGTCCAAAAAGTAGAATGTTGCCCTAATGTAGTAGCCTAGAGCCTACAAATAACTCGATCTGCTACTTGAATTACAATCCTAAAAACCAGCCGTATTTTATGAGATAAGAGAAAAAAGGGATAATCTATGTATAAAATGACACCCGATAATGTGTTATTGTAAAAGCAAAGCCATATTGACAATTTAGATTTGTTCTTGGTCTATTGTTCTCTTATAGCATAATGGCACCTCAATCTAAATGAACCAATTAACATATGCATATCAGAGTTCAGACAGAATTTTCACTTCAAATTTCAAAATAGCTATACAGTATTTCAAACTAACCAAATTCCTTAACACGTAAATCTCTATATTTCCAGCTGGGACAAAGTACTGTTACAAACTAATGGGATTTCGAACTATCCAAGTTTGAATTAATGAGGATTTCCTGTATAAAATTAGATAAGTTAAACATTTTAAAACATAATTGGAGGGAAAAAATGCAGAATGTCAAATTAAACATCTAGGATTCACAAAATGATAATATGACAGAGTTTCAGGTAAAAGTTTAAAGATTTTAGAAAAGAAAAGATTAAAAATATTTGAGATGAAAGAATAAAAACAACACATGAAATGATCATATAAATGACCCATAAAAGAAAAAGGAATACAAACATTACAAAGATGAGGAAACAGTTAACATGATATATGAGCATGATAATACATTTAATTTCCATTAACATGTTAACAAACATTGATTTTTGAATTTAGTATTTAATTTGGATAAGTTTTCCACAGAAAAGAAATTATTCTTATACCCTTGTGCATTTCAAATATATATAAATACATTCTTTCAGAGTTCACAAGTAAGTATATTGTTCAAAATTTGTAATGTTTATAATCAAAAACATGAATAATAAAATTTATTTTCCATACATAATAATAAATACATAATTGAATATATTTAAAATAAAAAATGCTTTTGTAAAATTCTTGCAAAAAATTTGTATATTACTAAAGTTTAATAATACAATTTAAACTGATATGAAGGTGTTAATTAAGGATAATTTTTATTATCTGAAACAAAAGTATATTATTATTTTTATTATTGGAAAATTTTTAGTTTATATAACTTACCACGCATAGTTCTGATACATTCATAAGCTTGAAAATCCCATAATTTAACTGTCATGTCAGCAGAACATGAAACTAAAAATATTAAAATCATCATTTAATTATTATGCAACAATTATAATAATAAAAAAGATCTGAAATAAATTCAATATAGAATTCTGTTTTGATATAGAAGACAAATATGAATGAAAAAATATAAGTCATAAAACAGAATAAATACATCTTAGCTAATTCCAAAATTATAATTACAGTGAGAGTACAAGAAATTGTAACAAAAATAAAAACATCTTGTTATAGCAAGAGTAATAACTACTGTAAAAACATTATTAATATAATAATTAAGATCAATAAGCAAAAACATTTTAATTAATAATTTTTGTTCTTTTAAATACCAAAAATTACATATTATTGCTATTAAAAAGAAATTTTAAATGGTTTTTATGAAGTTTATCATTATCTGCATGAATTTAAATATAATCTATTAATTTTAAAAAATTACAACTTTTCTTTTTCTTGCACATACAGTTTGGAGAGAAAAAAATTTAAAGTAAGTAGACATTAAATTATTTAAATGTATGTATGTATATTATATAAAACATACTCAGCCATTTTCCTGTGTGATCAAATGCAACGTCTTGTACAGAATCAGTATGGCCTTTCAATGTCTTTTCATAATCACCAGTTTCATAATCCCAAACCTGTGATTATTTTTACAAAACATTTAAGAAAATTTCTTTTACCATAATTAAAATTTACATTTTATTTCAAATGTAACAATTTCCTAATTTGTCACTTACTTTTATTGTAGCATCTTCACTAGATGATACCATAACACTGAAAACTGGATGAAAAACAACTTTTGTTACAGGAGCACGATGGCCAGTTAAACAATATCGTTCAGGAGGGCGAGGAATCCATTCAGCTGGAGAGCGTTTTTCTCGTGTCGGAGCACCAGCTATAAATTCTTTTTCTGCTTCAGCAAGTTTTGCTTCTAGATCCATAACCTAAAATAGTTTTTTTTTTTCTAATATTAAAATTTAAGTTGAAATCCTTTATATTTAGTTAATATTTATAATTACAATCAATTTATGATGATAAAATACAGTAATCCCTCTATTTATGCAAGTAATTGATTCCACAAAAACCATGCATAACTGAAAACCATGTAAATGGATCATAGAAAGATGTTTAGAGATTTGTTCCATATTCTCAACTACAGTATTTTACTATTGGTGGGATAGAAAAATTTTAACTGAATTTTTTTCAAATATTCATCTATGTAAGAGGTTATTGATAACAAAAAAGAAAAACACTTTTTGATGTAACTATTATTTATTTCCATAAAGTTAATTACTTAAAATTTAAAAATTTTTTAACTGGAGGATGACTTCAGAAGATTTATGTTAAAAACCATTTAAAGTCACATGGTTATGAATAAGCATGCTTTCAGACATACATTAAGAAATTTAATTATTTGTTTAATTGTAATAATGATAAAGATTTATTATGAATATTAAACAGGTTAATTGATATTATTTTATTATTTAAGATTGATATTTTACATTTTAAATGTCAATAATTAAATTAATTATATTTACGTTGAAAGTGCTTGCACGATTAAAATATTTCATTTAATTTTATTTAACGCCTCATAGTCTGAAGTTTTGATTGAGTTAACTGTTGGTGTGACATCCAAGCCAAGTATTTAATACACCTAACAAGCCATGATTATTTTTTCAAAAACGTGTNCTTTGTAAATTGATTGCAAATTTGTTTTCAATAATGACACTCTTACAAAGAGATAAACTGCAAACAAATTTTTATATTATTTTTATTTTAATAATTAAATTTTAATATTATTATTATTAAAAATAGAGAGTGCTGTTAACTTGTCTTGGCTATTGGTAATTTTACTTTTTTTACTAATATACTAAATTTTTTACTTTTAATACACTAGTCAAGTGAAGCCAACTAGAATTAAGTAATATAATATCCTTAAGGCAGTATTTTGTTCTGAATTATTCTCAAGTATGTTTCCAACAACTCCTCCTAGTGATATGTCTCAAGTTTGGAATGGCAGGAAAGGAGCAAAACACCACAGTTCTCTAAGTGACCTGGGAGCTAAATGCCTGAAGCTTGAACATTATTTTAAAAAACAAGAAAATGTATTGGAAGTGGATGGAGAGGGTTTAACTTTCTTGTGGCAATACCTGGAGTCAACCTTAAGTGCAGCTGTGGTAAAATCGACAATTATAAAAGACAAGCTTGCTGGTCTGGAACAGCTTTATCAGGCTACTCTGTCTTCAGTAAAATCATTGGAGAGTAAAGTTCTAATATTCGATCATGATTGGTAAAACTAGAGCAATGAGAACAACTTTCGTTTAACAACATTGATGAGTTGCATGCTTTTGCCTACGATAGACATATTAATGCTTCCAGGAAAAATAATTTAATGTTTAATCATAGTGTTTCATACAAGTTAGATATTTTTGATTATATGGTTAATTTTCTGTCCAAAGAATTGGAGATTGATGACTTTTCTAAACAAGACAGTCGATATCTCCTGTATACGGGAAAAACTGTGAGTGTTATTGAATTTAATTGTCATCTTGGTAAATCTGAAATTCTTTACTTCAGAAATTCTGGAACAGCGAGTTGTCTTTTATAATTGTCAATTTCACCACAGCTGCACTTAAGGTTGACTCCAGGTATTGCCACAAATTCAGAATGTCATTTCAACAAGTTGACTGAGATAGATGAGCAATATTTACTTTGGCACCAGATTTGTCTGCCAGATCAAGTTTACACCACACAAAATTGGTTTCTTATTTAAAAGATTATCGTTCTGTAGGGAAACAAGTCTATTTATGTGATGATGTTTTATTTATAGATGATAAGCATTATACACCTCAATAAGACAGGATTTTAAGGAATCCTGTCTTATTGAGTTTCCTCCTTTTATTTTAAACTTTTCTCATGTCAGTCAATCCGACAGATCTATATAGCACACGATGTCCCTCCGGGACACAACTTGGATCTGAGTTGGACTGTTGATCAGATTCCTATCTTTCTGGAATTGTAATGGAATTAGTTCAAAAAGTCCAATGATTATGAGTTTTATGTGTAACTGCCGAGATCTGTTAGGTATTGGTTTAGTAGATAGAGACCTCATTGGTTTTGTCTGATAAATTTAGGAGAGTATTGCCAGCCAATTGGAACTTTTGTGTGCTAGCAGTGGAAAAATCTAAGGGCCCGATTAGGCCTAGTGGTGGTATCTTCTTCTTTAATGAATGTAAAGGTTATTTTAAGCTATTGGATTTTAATCCAGATATATTTGTGGTTAGTCTAACACATTCAAATGTTTTTGCTTCTCAATCCATCTTAATACTGATTATTTATGCTAGATTTCAAAAACAGCAAAACTTTTGTCTTGACTTGTTCTCTAATATTTTGGAAACTTGATCTCCAATGTTTGATGGAGTAGTCATTTTGGGGGATTTCAATATACAGTGGGTGATCGGTTAATGAACAGATCAGACAACGAACAAATCGGATAACGAACACTTTCGCGAAAGATTTTTATGTTCGGACAACGAACACATGATCGGATAACGAACACCCCACAGAGCAAACACAAGAAGAAGCTATGTAAAATAACGAATACCGATTGGACTTTCCTTGTCTTCGGTCAACAATTCGAAACTTTTCGGAGTGCGGGAGACGTTGACATCGACGCTCAAGCCGGTATATACTGATCGGATAGTATTCCTCCAAACTTTAAAACTCTCCCTTATAATTCCAGCCTTTTATTTTTATGACAAAATAATTCTTTTATGTATTTGCGAGACTGTCGGGTAGGCCGCGTTAAGTTTTGCGTCTGTTTTTTTTGTAAGGTGAGAGTATAATAGCAAAGGTAAAGAGTGGGCAGAAGATGCCTAATGTTGCTGAGCAGTATGGTGTGAACAGGTCTACAGTAGGCCGCAGTTCATTTTTTAAAGAAAAATACTGCATAATCAAGAACACTCAAACAGCTAAAGGAGTAAAAAAATCACATCTGAGAAATATAGAACGTCGAAGAGTTCATAATGGAACCCGAAACGGATCTGACGACAGAAGAACGCCATGAACTCTTGAATGAAGAACACCAAGAAACTCAGCGAAATATGTTTTCTTCTGAAAAACAGGATTAATGCCGATATCTGTTATTAAAGATCCTTTGAAGAAGTGTGAGGATGTCAGAACAACGATCTTAGAATGACATCCAAACCAGGTTGAGGCTTGGGGATTTCTACAATTGCAATGCTATTAATTACTTGCGAAAAATCCTGAAGAAGAGAGAAAAGCAATCGATATTAGGCAGATTCTTTAACCCTTTCAAACGGAAAAACATGACTAATAAAAACGCAAGACTGTGTATGTATGTATTTTTATTATTATATATAAAGAAACGTAGTGAGAAAGTAAATATTTATTATTTTGGGGGTCTCCAGAACGAATTAATTAAATTCCCTTTAAAACCTATGGTAAATCGATAANTTTCAATATACAGTGGGTGATCGGTTAATGAACAATTCGGATAGCGAACAAAGTCTTGGAATGGATTATGTTCGTTAATCGATCACCCACTGTACTGTACAGTACATGACAGTTATGAAATTGACACTTTTTGAATAGTGTGCCACCACATATTTATGATGCAAGGAAATCAAAGGATCTAAAAATTGACACTAATGGCAGACTGTTTTTACAGTGGTAAATTGAACATAACCTTATTCTTCTCAATGGGCGAACCAGAGAATATTATCGTGGTGAATTGACTACTCTTTCGAGTATTGGTAGTTCGATTATTGATTTTGTAATTGTTTCTCAAAGAATATATCACTTAATAGTGTCTCTGAAAGTTAAAAACCTGCCACTATCAGATCACTTCTCTGTGACCTCATATTTGTCTCATAGTTCTGAATGCCTTTTGGATGGGAAGACCAGTTTTTTAAGTATTCATTTTGTTTGTAATGAGCTTTGACATGACCTAACAGCATTTGCTGATGCTGTTAGGTCATGTTTTCAGAATAGGAAATTTGCTGCTGAATCAGTAGATGACTTTTATAATGTAGTTCTCGCTGATTTGTGCTCCTTGGCAAGAAACCTTGGCATTTTAAGAGGAGTTGATGTTAATAACATCCATTGTTCTCCCTGATTTGACAAATCTTATTTTGAACTTAAGAGAGAGTGGAATTGTGCCCTTTGTATTTTCAAAGATCGGATAGCCAGGCTGATCTCGTCTCATTTTTAAAATTGAATAGAGAATATAGTTCATTTATCAAGGCTAAAAAATGGAAATTTCTGGATAATTTTACCAGGAATTTGGTAAACATCAAAGACTCCAGGACTTTTTGGCTACATGTTAGCTGGTTTCATGCAACAAAATTTATGACTGATCATGTCATTTCCTTGTATGATTGAAACAGTTGAACAGGCAAAAAATAAAATAAAATTTTGTATCAAAAACTGCTGATTTTCAAGATCATCGATGGTAACCAAAATCGTCCCCCAGTCTTCTCTATAAACTTGGTCATTAGTCCCATCTTCCTATCTACAACAATTTTTAAGAAAAAGCTACTGAATGCCACCAGTGAATCGCCCTGTATATGAGAATGTCAATGTGCAATTTTATATTTGAAGGGATTCCTGGTTGAAAATGGATATATGAGGGTACAGCAGTCAATTTTTTCTATGTATAGTTGTAAGGAATCTTTGTATGCAGATAAAGGTGTTAATATAATGCAAGTTCTTTTTCTCTATTTGATCAACTTCTAAAGTTACACTATTATTATTTTGGTTTATCTTTTAAAACTTTTCCTCATTCCATATGGCTAGAAGATCATCAAAATAATGAACTTAAGAGTTAATGGTTACTACATTTTCTTCAAATTCTTTTGAAATGGCAAAGGGGATACCAATTCTAAACAATTGGTAATGGCAAAAGCCACCATAAACCAATGCAAGCTTACATTATTCCAGTAGTACAATGTTTCAAACTAAATTTCGCCATGTTCATAGCTTATAAATAAATACTTATAATACTTTTCACTTGTTATCAATTTGTTTTTGTTTAAAGTTTCTTATTGTTTATATTTTAAATTTTATTGTTTTATTAGGTTTGACATATTTTTGTATGAAAAAAAATCACTCTAGTTTTTAATGTACTATCTGTCATATAATAAAATAATGTAATTAAAATAAAAAAACATATTTATTAAATGCTTGACATAAAACGCTTAATATCATCAGTCAATAATACTGAATGTTTTGAGTTAAGCATTTAACAAAACAAGTTGAAAATGAATCAAGATAACCTAAATATATATTATACTTTGTAACAAATAACAACATGTATAACAATTAAGAAGGATTAATAAAATCAATATTTTGAATACATATGTTAAAAATAATTTTATATTAAATTATTTTTAACCTATACACATGAAATCTATATATACTGTACATACTTAACAAAATATCAAATTATATTAAAATTTCTTTAATAATATAATGATAATTAAAGATATAATTACTTTCTTTTGGAGCCTGATAACTGAAGTCCATTTTTTCTCTAATAATCCAGTATACTTTTTATCAATTTCCCCTGGCTACATTTAAAAAACAATCAATCATCAAGACATAAAAAATAATCAAATTTTTTTATTTCTATCTAAATTTTTACAATAACTAAAACTATTTTACATAGCATATATTTTTATAATATGAAAACATTTTTAAAAATGACAAATTACAATTCTAACTTTAAGACTGTTCAAAGATTAAACAATCATAACCAAATGATTGCCTTTTTTGATTAAACAATCAAAAAATAAAAAATTAACCATACTTTTCTCTAAAACACCAATAGTGATGAAGTAGTGATTATTTCAAATAAAACAAATAAAGTAGAATGAATGAATACTATTAATAGGTTAAAAAAAAAAGCAATACATCCAAAGCAATTAAAAATTTTCTCCAATGTATATGATTGCAAATTATTATTTGTACATTTTATTTGTAATCAAGTCATTAAAAAAAATATTTAATCATATTTGATATATTAAAGACTATTACCCCAAATTATTATTACAGTAAGACCCCGTTTAATGCTACCTTGCTTAACACTGATTCGATACAATGCAGTCTGCTCGAAGCCTAAAAGAAAGCTCAAAATTTACGCTGATTTAAATTATTGTGGCATTTCATTGATTTGTATATAATACAATTTTTGCGAACACAAACCAATCAGCAAAAGATGGCAAAAAGGTGTACTTTCTTTAAATCTATGTTTGTTTGGTGCAATTTTGGAAAAAATATATCATCATGGATGCCATAAGCAATATTGATTTTGCTTGGCAAAGATTAACTGATAAATGCACGAACAAAGTGTGGAAGAAGTTATGGCTGAAGGTATCCAAAAATTTTCAACGAGAAGAGCCTATAGCTGTATTGTTAGGTTGACCAAACTCAGCCTAAACAATATAGCAAGACTAGGAGATATATATGAGCAGGATATTGAGGAGTTATAGCAAATTTCTGGTGAGAGCCTTACTAACAACAACCTTCAAGAACTGGCTGAACATGGAATTCATGTAGAACTGGAAAAATAGATGTTCTGGAAACGAAGAACCCAAAAAATTTCTCTACAGATTTCCTTAGTAAAAGTTTGGTAAGATAACCGAAATCGTTGATCAAATTGTAGCAAATGATCCAGATTTTGAAAGGAGTGCAAAAGCAAAACGAAGCATTTTGGATGCGATCTTCTGCTACTGACATTTCCTTAAGGAAAGAAAACAGTGACAAATGAAACTTCACAACTTTATTGCAAAAGAACATGTGAGACTCAGCCGTGTTTATTAATCTACAGCCTGACCTAAATCGTTAACAATACTATTTTATCGAGTAAGTATCAAATTTATACCTGGGAGTTAATCACCCAGCAAGTTCTCAGTCGCGAAAAGACGCTTTCACATAACCTTCTGACCTATTATTGCAAAGTTGTCAAATGAATATAGCTACAAACAGATTTTCGACACAATCGCTGCCATTCCTCTGGATAGAAGTCGTCAGATCGCACCCAGACATTTTTCGTGCCTCCTATTTGGATTAATTGCAACAGAACCTATTATGTGCCTCCTACTTGGATTAATTGTAAGAGGATTTATTAAGTGCCAAAGAAACTTGAATTAATGTCGTCACCAGAACTTTGGATTAAGTCAAGAACTTGATTATCAATTATCAGCTATTCAAGAATCAACCAAATTCCAGGTATTTATCGCCATGCAAACTATTGTAAGCTCTCTCTCTCTCAAGAATGGTCATTTAAACCTTACTATCGAATCTATCGACATATTGTAAGATATGTATTTCCTAGTGTTACCCATTAAATGGTTGTTATATGAATCTAGTCCCTGAAGAAATTATTTCCGGTGCGCTGTCTCTCACTCCCTCCATCCAGAATCTGCTTGCATGACCTAGTTAGCATGGTTTCTGTGTCAACCGAGACGTGGTGGTGTCATCCTGACAGGGCATCGAAGATGTGCTGACCCTTCAGTCACAAACAAGAATTTCAGAAAAGTCAGGACCGTCATCACAAAAAATGAACTTTACATTTCTGTGTGCATATGTTTGTGTGTTATTTAACATATATTATTATACAAATTAATACAAAAATAACTTAAAATTAAAGTAAAATTTGTTTATTTTTGGTCACGTGTTCCCCTATCCCTATTTACTCTAGGTTAAAATTACATTGTTTAACACTGTTTTGCTTAGCACTTTGTTGTCTAGGAACACATCCCCCATGTTAAGCTGAGTCTTACTGTATTTGTAAACAGTTAATCTAATATATATATATTTCTGTAGTTCTGTGAAGTAGCTATCAGAAATAAAATTCTCCTGTTTCTCAAAACACAGAAGAAATAATAAAGGTTCCTATCAGTTAGTATAAATCTACTCAGTTCAGAAAATTATAAAATCATCAATAAATCTATTTCGTTTCATAAAAAAATTAAGCAAAAATATAATAGACATATATTTCTGTATCACATCAAAAGTAGAGCATCAGATCATTCTGCTACTGTTGATGGGAGGTCAGCTTCATAATCAAATTTATATTTAAAAAAATGTTTGATCAAATTTTATTTTTGAAAAGTTTATTTTTGTGTTTGTAGAAGTTAAAAATTAATTGCTATAATTTCATACAGATAACCCAAATTGGTCTATAATACACAATGGCATTTACTCCATAGAATATTTCTAGAATGTTTATAAAAATTGCCATATAACCTGACCCACTGTATTCTTGTCTACTCCACACTTCCAGAGCAGTTATTGAAAGTATGACACTTACTGATAGGCAATTTAGCAGGCTTCAACTAAAACATCAAACTGTTGTTTTCCTATTACATTTCATTGTTGATGTAATTATAAAAGAAATAATAAAAAAAATTTGAATGTACTATACCTACTAAATAAAATTATTGGTCGTGTTTCATTTGAACAACCCTCATAGTTACATTTGTTTTCATCAGTTTTGTGCTTCACGATATGAGAATATGATTAGACACTTGTTTTACATAGCTACTTGATTAGATACTTGTTTTACATTTCTGAGTGTTCTGGGCTATACAAAAGGCCACTTGAATTTTGCTTCAATTTGATCACTGAAAAATGCAAACTGGATTGTTACAATGGTATTTTTCTAAAATGTTTTTTCTGTGAAAATGTGTTTTGCTTTAATTATTTGTTTATTAATTGGTTCCATTATCACAATGTAATTAATCATTGGTATTTAAATTGTANCATCACACTACAGAAGGCCATGTTTGTTAGGAAATTCCTGAATACAGACACTGACATGCTTATTTAATTTTTGTTTTTGGTTGCTATGCCTTGACTCTGATCTGGCATAGTACACAGCCACTGGTATCAACTGAGTATAACCCACTAAATACTGTATAATAATAAATAAATAAATAATAATAATAGTAATAACAACTCTCTTACTAGCCTCCATCTTATTGAGATGAGAGAGCTTAGTAGTCCCAGTAAACCATAGAGCAAAGCCAATGGAAACATAAGCTTCCAGCAGGGTCAGCCATGACAGTAAAGTCTTTAGAGAGAAATTACACAGAGTGATCTATAAGAAGCATCTGACCCAGAATTTGCAGTTGTGAACTGTGTCTGTTCTCCATGTCAGGGGCAGCTGATTTATAAACACCTAGTTTAAGCATACCCACTCCAAAAAAGATATATATATATATATATATAAAAGATTGTTACATAATCACAGTATGATGGATATATTGCCCTGAGTTAACAAGCAAATGCTCTTGTTCAAAAAATCTGCCACTGCCCCCCCGACCACTAGGATAAACACAGCACTGGCCCAAGTTTGACTACTGCATCACAAACACATTCTGCCACTTCACACACAGAACAGACAACACACACCAACCCAACCATAGTGCTTCAATGGCAATCCAGTCACTGACCTTCAAGGCCTGAAAACCAAGCCAACAGATGAAATGGACTCAATACATGAATGAATTCATTATCCATACCTACTATACTATTATAAAACTCAAAACAAACTTGAAAGCATAGACAGTCACTACTATCTATGGAAAAGTGATCCCTAATTAAGCGTTAATACAGAAAAACCGGAACACTTTATGTTATTGGTCAGATGTAACCCAGGACCAACTACCAGTGTTTAGTAGTTTTATCCACTTGGGCACTGGTAGACCAAATTAAATACAGGTATACCTCGCCTTACATCAGTAATTGGTTCCAGGAGAACGACTTAAGTCAAAAAACGACGTAAGTCGAATTTACTTGTCTCCAAATCTACTTGCACTAGGCTAAACCATAAATTACCAATTTTGGTTCTGTATTTTATTTATTAATGCATTTTTAATAATGTATGGTTAATAAGGATCTATTTTAAGCTTACAAACAAGTAAATTTTAGTTTTTAATATAGTACAGAAAAAAGTAATCTAAATTTACGAATGCATGTACTGTAAATACAGTACATACTTGTAAATGTATGTATTTTAATATGATTTTATGTGCTTTAAACATTTTTCTAGTGATATTATGACTTCAATATCTGTGGCGGACAGATGTAAAGTCGAATAAAATGACTTAAACTTGATTATTTTTATTTTTCCATATACTTTTTTGACAAACGACGTATAATCGGGAACGACGTAACTCAAAACGACGTAAGTTGAGGTATACCTGTATTGCTATGTCACCCCAAAAGTAAAGCATCAATTCTAACCAAAAATCATTTTATCATTCCTCACAATACATTAGCTATTCTAATGATTAAATCAACTTCATGCATGCATGCATGAAGTCACCAAGTTACAAAACATCTGGCTTGATTTTTTAAAATATTGTTTTGGATGATTAGTCTAAAAAATAATTAGGTTTAAATAAGTCAAATAAATAGTGAACTAAGTATATCTGACAAACATTTTGGTAATGTTTATAGTGATTAAATTGTGCACATTGTTTAAAGAATGGATATTTGAAAAATAAACAGACAATAATATACTCATCAATTATGAGATACAAGTACTCTTTTATAATTCTATTACATACCAAGTATTAATATTTAATTCAAGATAAATAATTAACTGAAGAATAAGTATAACCGAAGAGTAAGTATGGAGGTTGATTGATATTTGTCTCCATTTTTATACAATTAATTCGAAAAATGGAAGAATAATGTAACCAGTTTTAAAAAGTAATAAAAACACCTATTTCAACATTATATATTCATTTTTTAACAATCACTATTTTAAAGTGATACATTTTTCCAAACATTCAATCCATTTTTTCATTCTGTGCATGAAAAAACTTTATAGTTTCCCTTGATCATCCACAAAAAGCAACTTAAATTTCAGCATTCAATAAAAATCACTGACCTTTCAACATCTTTAATTTAGGATAATCTAACTTCAGATTCTTAAGTATATTTTTTGCTACAATAGTGTGATTCTAGCATTATCATGATGTAAGAAAAAGACAGTTCTTTTCAGCCTTACACTGAATACATCTTGTGAATGATTATAAAATTTCACAATACTATTATTGTAAAACATCTTTCTCACTTTCTCTAGCAAATTTTTTAAATTAAATTAAACAAACTAATGTTTTCAGCTATCTTAAGTAGCTGCCTTCAGGTTTAGCATAATTTGGGACGTCAGTTAGAACATCTTATATATTGTAGAATTATGCCAAATCTGAAGAGGGCTATTTAAGATAGCTGAAAACATTAGTTTGTTTAATTTAATTTTAAAAAATTTTCTAGAAAAAGTGAGAAAGGCATTTTGCAATAATATATAGAAGTTATAGCTTACTGCACATACAATTTCACAATATTTCATCAAATGATCATTTCTCCATACTTTGTCCTCAGATCTTATTTATGAATCAATATGTCTTGGGCTGTGATAAATTTTCATAGAAATAATTTCACTTAACATTATAAAAGAGCAAAGTACAGTATTTAATTATTCTGTATAACTTGGCATCAATTTCTAATTTAACTATTTTTTCATTCCATAAATTTTTTATGCAGAACTAACTATAAATCTATTTTCGTTCATGAGAAATTCTATATATCTACAAAACTGGGTTTGTATAAATACACCACACACAAATGCAACACCAGCACTATTAAAATGTGCGATCTTAGATACCCCCCTTTAATTAATGGAAAGTTTAAATCAAATCAATAACTTTTAGAAATTATATTTTGCGTTGAATTTTCTTCGATGTTAAGCCTAACGTAAACTTTTTAAAATAATAATCGTGGCCTATTGTATCATTAAAAATTATTTCTTTATTTTTTACAAACAAAATAAATATATTGAAAAATATAAAAACAAAAAAAAATTATACTTTAGGAGTTAATCTAGTATCAAAAACGTTCGATTCAGCATGACACAAGTGCTCAGAAAAACACCACACAAAAGTGCCAGTGCTGCCAACTAAAACACACACATCAACAAAAAAATATTGGAGTAGCCCAAGATATAGCCAAAGATTGCAGTGCCATAGCACTAGCAAAAATTTAAATTTGCCGACTGGAATTCTTTCGGATAACCGACGCTCTACTGTATTTTGCGGAGAGAGAGATTACACTTCGTTTTAAAATCATACCACCTCACAAACTTTAGGTTTCGCTGTCCTCTCTTTATATTCGGATCGATGATAATGTTCTTTACTTAATCTGGTTCTTGTTCGGTTTTTCCTTCCTTTTCTTAGTAACTTGAAGGAGGCATATTATCAAATAGTTTCTTACTCCAGGAACTTGTATATTAAACTTTTCTAAGTTTTGGGCATTGGCATAGAGGAGATGGCAGGGAATACGTCTTTCCTCTCGTAGAAGTTGTGGCGTACTCCCTGAACAATACCAAAGAATCCTTTTTTCGAAGACTTTCTCCAATTGGAACATCGTATTTTTCCCATGTGAGTAGGATGAGTGAAGAATTACAGAGAGGGGAACTGTTTGTTGTGTGACTCAAAATTTGGAAGATAAGGGAAAAACGAAAGGATGCGGTACTTCTGTTGAAAAGGAAGTGAGTTTTACCAGTTTCCTTCGTTTTTGAAATTAAACTTTTTCCATCAGAAATATTATTTCTAAAAGTTATTGATTTGATTTAAACTTTCCATTAATTAAAGGGGGAGTATCCAAGATCTCACAAAAAGAAAAATTTATTAACGTTTTCATCTATATGAAATAGACATCATCAGGTACAAACGATATAAAACTAAAAATTTTGTTCTATATCATGTTTGTACCTGATGATGTCTATTTCATATAGATGAAAACGTAAGTAAATTTTTCTTTTAATAGTGCTGGAGAAATTCTAAATTTAGAAATGAAAATATAATCATTGTTTTTAGACATTCTGTCGTATTTTTCTAAATTAAGTATTATTAATAAATTTAAAATATAACATACTATTTCTGATTCTTTTTTGAATGCTTCCAATGCCCCCATGTATCCACTTGAAGAGAGATAATCTGCAATGGCTTTATTTCTGAAAAAAATTTAAAGATTTAAATTATTCAAAAATTTCTTTTATTTACTTATTTTTAATCAAAAAAATAACCTGAAACTGTTAAAGTTTTTGTTGACAATTTAATTCTCTAAAAATATCACATTAAATTTGTCATGTTAGAAAGAAAATCTGATACAATATTTGTTCTATATAAAATTGGCACTAAATAACTCAAACTAATCAATCTCTATTTCCTACATACAAAAAAAAAAACAAACAAGCTTCACTCAGATAAAACCTTATTAAATGAACTTTATATTGATAGTAAAACTCCTTAAAAGTAATCTGATTATAATTCAAAAGTAATGGAGTCAATACTAAAGCAGTAATAACATAAAAAATTTGCCACTGTAATATTATTTTGAGACAGACTTGTTGAGTGAGCCAAACTAAACTTTTACTACAATGGCATGTGGCAGGAATGGAATTTAACCAGTAAGAAGCTAATTTACATAAACCTGTAAAGCAATAATAAAATTTAAACTCAAAAGTAGTCATAATTGAGGGGGAGCATTAGTGAAGTCTCTTCTATGTGACTTACAGAATTGTGTTCATTCTTAAAATTTGTTCGATGAAATTTTGATTAAACATTGCCATTTTCCATTAATTGTGATGAAGAATCAAAAAATGTAATAAAAAATGGGGACCATGACTTTGTTTACAAGTTATAAGGTTGTAGCATGACCATACGCAACAAAGCGATATTGTGTGATGCTCCACAGTTCTACAATACCGACATTACAAGTTGCACAGCAGAATTTTTAAGTTAATTTGTCTATGTAGGACAGAAAGGTGAAAATAGTCCAAACCATACAAAGAAATTGCATACTGATTCAGAAAATAATTAAATAATTTTTCATAAATCTGGCAACATTAAGAGGGAAGGGAAGCTGTGGATTTTTCCCTGGGCCTGGAGAAAATTTAATTAAGGACCATAGTGGTCCTTATTTGTACAAAATTAATGTTATTTTACTAACAGCAAATAAAATTTTTAAAACTGCTTTTTATTAATAAAAAAACATTTTGCATATTTTATTTGTTCAAAAAAGGTGGAAAATAAGCCCTGTTAACTCCCTGGATCCCAGACAAATTCTTAATGTCACTAACTACAGTAAAACTTCTCTAATTCAAAGCTCCAAGGGACAGGAAAAACTTTGAGTTACAGAAGATTCAAATTAGAGAACAATAGAGTAAAAAACATCAATTCTGAATAGATTTGATTTTTACCTCTCTTGTATTATATAAAAAATCTTCGATAATTATTTTTTTAAACACCCATGCATGCCTTTCACAAAATGTTCAATATAACTAATGAAATTGACAGTTTTTCAGTTACATAAACATTGTCTGAAAATTGGTATTGGAGAGTAGATAACACTAACTGTCTGAAAACTTCATGGAAATCCAAGTAACATAAATCAGTGTAGGAGAACTGAAAAAGTTCAACTTCAAGAAAATTTGAGTTAAGAAATTCAAGTTGGAGACATTAAATCCAGTAAGATGCTATTCCATTGAGACCTATGGAGTGCTTTGTTTTCTTTGAGTTAAATATTTGAGTTACAGACATTTGAGTTAAAGAAGTTTTACTGTACATTTATTTGTATAAATATTATAAATTTGAATCATTCCGTATCAATGAAGGCTACATATAAATCACATAAATTTTATTGATGATGATTTATCATAAAAAACATGCTGAATTTATTGATATTAGAAAAAAAATGTTATACACAGTCCAGAACATATTGATAGAATTTGAAAAACTAATACTTAACAATACTTAATACACAATAAACTGAGATAAATATAAACAGTGTGACTCACATAAAAACTAAGCTAATTGTATTTTATCTTTACAAATCAGCACAGATAAAACGCAAGTAGCAGGTTATCTCCACTAATTACTTTTTGTTTTACTAATCTTTACTAATAATGCTTTGATGATTGATGACAAACAATTTCTATTTAATGCTGTTGAAATATACATACTTTGGACTTGAACTTATCAAGTTTTAGAATACATATTAAGTTTCAGTAAAAGTGAAAGGCTAAACAAGTCTAAGCTCGAGTATTCAGACTCAGTTGAGAATTTGTAAGGATATTTAAACAGTAGCCAGCTAACATTGCAGGTGGGCCACCAAAAATTTTTTTCCAGGGAAAAACTGCTCACCAGAATCCTGACTGATGATTGCAATCATGATAAATTGAGCATCATCAGTCAAATGTATTGAATCAATATTTTCACTATTACAAATGCACTTAATATTAGCATTTCATTAAAATTTTTCTTATACATATAGTGATAGACTAATAAGTTTCAATTAATACATGGAAAAATTTTTCAAATAAAAAACTATTTTTTTTAAATAAAAATTGGAAAGAATAAAAACTAGCATGATAATTGTGAGCATTGAAAGATTTATATATAATAAGCAACTATTTTATTGTGACATCATCACAATGCCAGGCTGCAATTTTAATCATATTTTTCCTTTATTTAATTTAAAATATAAGCTCTCCACCTCAAATTATTAGTAATGGCTTGCATCTGTGCATCATACTTCTCCTTTAACAAGAGAGTCATGTCAGTCATCTATCTAATACCTTTCAAGGGAAAATTTTTTAACTGAAATAACATGACTTGTGGTTTGCATCAGAAGTTCATATATAGTTAATCAGAGCCTCCTGCCCTTATGGATTCCATAGTTGATCTCATCTTTCATTTATCTAACTTCATTCTCGAGATTAAGGAAAGACAGATGAACAGCAGTGAAAATTTATATCTCAACAAAAATGGAAAATTCTCACTTAATTCAAGATGGCAGATATGCAAATATGTAATCTTTATGTAAAGTATCCGGTAGTAAAGTTTTTTTTTACTTCTATAAATATAAGTGGATATTTTGACCCTTACTTTAATCAAGATGGAGTCAAATACATTTGAAGAAATATGACCTAATATTAACAGAATATTTTTTACTATTGACAAGTTTCACTGGAAAGTCCTACAAAATAATTTTAATCATCGCATTTTAAAATAATGTATGACCAATTAAAAAAAAGCAATATGATAAAAAAGACTTGTTATCAGCTGGACATTAATGAACAATTTTTGTCACATTGAAGCAAATTTGTTTTATTTCCAATTCATTTCACTTAAAAATTTTACAAAATTTTTAAAAAACCTAAACTAATAAATTAATTATTATTAATGACCTATAATAATGCTTTTAATAATAATCCAATAGTTAAATCCTATAATCAGAATAGATCATGCTATGGTATATTAAAGCCAAATGATTGCCAAATTATATTAGGTATATTACTACTATTATTATTAATTAAATGACAAATTACTTAGCATTTAATTAATAATAGTAGTAGTAATATATCCTGATATAGTCTGGCAATCAGGCTTTAATATATAAATATTGGGTTTAAGATGTTTATATTTGTACTATGGTATATACTGCATTTGTATATCTTAAAAAATGTAAAATATTTTGTTTTTCTATACAATTAATGCTCTATAGATTCAAATGTACTTCTGGTTTAATATTTATTTAATCATAAAAGCTTTCCAAATTCTTAATGCCATAGAATACAAAATAAAATTTACAATTAAAACTTTAAATAATAGTCTGACAAAACAGTTATATTGTAATACAAACAAAGCATAAACCTCTTCTGACCTTCCTTTTTAGGCTATTAGAAGAATGATATTGTTGCCTTACTGTTATGTAAACATACATATCTGGCAAGTTAACAATATCACTCTTCTAATAGCCTAAAGAAAGAAGGTTGTGTCATGATCTTCAACTTATGTAACTCTGTTATTTTAAATGAAGTTTAATCTTTTATTATATGACCAACATATTTTACAAGTTTAAAAATTATAATTTTTACAAATAAACTTCAAAACTGTATTTAAACATAGTCAAATACTGAAATCCTATGAATGGCTTTCTCCAATTTTCTTGTGGGAGCTCTGATTTTATCGACTATTGGACGTATGAAATCCTATGAATTAGATTTGAGTTATCATCAAATATTTTGAAAATAAAATATTTCATAATAACCATTACGATAAAGTTTATCTCATCTTATTATTATACATATAAATATTCAATACAAGTTATTCTCGAATAATCAGAATTGCAAATATTAGAGCATATAAAGAAAAATTTTTACAAAAATTCAAATCTCAAAAATATTATGAACATTCAACTTTAATGGAACATTTCTTATTGATGAAACTCAAATTGAAATGATCTCAAAGTTATTGTTCATCTTCAGCAATTCTTCTAGCAATAAAAAAATAAAAATAATGCCATCTGAATATTCTGAATTCCCAAATTCAAAAAAACATTAGGTATATAAATATATGACACTAACTATATTTATATTTAATCTGACATATTTGTATAATCAAATTTTATTGATAAAATATAAATAAAGTACAGTGGAACCTCGGTATACGACCTTAATCCGTTCCTGGTGTTTGGACTTATACCGAATAGGACGTATACCAAACCAACCTTTTCCATAAGAAGTAATGTAAAAATGATTAATCCGTTCTCATGTAAAAAAAATGGCTGGCTTTNCCTGATCATCTTTTCTCAATCACCATTTTTACATTTATTCTAATTAAAGCATATTCATTTAATTAATTTAAATATTCTTATTTGAAGTCTAAAACTTTGGCACGTATTGGTACAGGTTGCAGAACTTTAAAGATATTTATCTTTAAAGTTCTGCAACCTGTGGCCTATCATCAAGTGATTATTCAAACAGGTGCCAAAGGGCCAAACACATGGGTCCACTAGTAGCTGAATGCTGGTAGTGAGTTTGGATCTGACCAACAGGCTGGTCACGTGGAGTTTTTCAGGTCTTCTTTATGTATCTAACACCTAAATAGGGAGCAATTTCCCATAAAAAGTCTTCTTGAGAGGCATTCCCATTGCCTTCTTCCATCAATGCATTTTGTAACACCCTGAAGACAAATTAAAATCTGAAGAAATTTAACAAAGTTATAAACCGTAGCACCGCGAACGTCTAGTCTGGTATAGTACACTGATAGTGCTACAGTACTTGTTCATAGATGGCGCGTATAATTGAATTAAGTCGTATACCGAACAAAATTTGTTTCGTCCAAACAGGAAGTATTCCAAATTGGACGTATTCTAAAGCAGACGTATACCGAGGTTCCACTGTATCAGATAAGAAAAACACTTCTCTAAAACAAAATGATATATATATAATACTAGAATATGATATATAAGTAATACTAGGAGCTCCAATCCTAATCACTTTTGGCAGTCCAACCCTAATGTTTTGCATAACCTCTGTTCAATTTAAAACAATTCTTTGTAAGCAATGTTAGCTTTACATATCTATATATATAAAAATGGGGAATATCGCACTTCTGACAATCGCAGCGAGTGTGTGGGCTAAATTTAAAGAATCCGTGTTTCTCGCTTGGACAACTGTATGTGGCCAACTCACATGTCGGAAAACCTTTTGATTTATTCGTGTACGCACCAGACGGAAAAACAAAAAATATCGTGTATCCACAAAGCACTCCAATAAATAAATAAAATTGAAACGATACTTTAAAATGTTTTCCCGATGAAAATGAATAATAATAATAAGTTTCAATAAAAATGATAAAATGTAAATTGAATTTTATCATAACGAGTTTGCTTGAATTTCCTTTCTTCTGAGATCGCAGCAATGCGCGACGGGTAAGCTAG
>NW_019385174.1:278971-313494 GCF_000671375.1 Centruroides sculpturatus
ACATATATATATATATATATATATATATACAGTAGAGCATTGATTATCTGAATCAATTGGAGACTGGGGATAAAAAATCAATTTTTTGGATAACCAATTATGTATGAAAAAATATATTAACTTATTATGTTGTTTTTGAAACCTGTTTTGCTAATATATTGGACTTCAAACTCACATTTGAGTTATAAATAAACACTTGACTTTATTTCCATCATATTTTGAGATATATACAGTGAAAACTGCTTAGGCAACCACCTGCATTCGACGGGCACTTGCCAAAACGGGCAAAAATTTCTGGCACGGAATAGTTTATCCATAGAGTCTTCGTATAAGTTACCTGTATTAAACGACCACCTGTGTAACGCAACCGCGGGCATCGACTTTTGGTTCGAAACAACATACAACACCTGTAATAAGCGACCACTTTCGCGAATGTATCTGGTCTAAACTATTGTAAGAACCCATCTCAACAACGTTTCCACCTCCTAACATAATGAATTAGTCTAAACTCTCGTTCGAACCTATCCCGGGCACTTCTTCCACCCTCGAAATTAGGTGCAGGTGTTAATAAATTAGTCTAGCAACAAAGGAAATTCATTTCAGTTTGTTGGAAAATGTCCGAAATGCAAAGTGCTGTCGTTAGAAGATCGTATTAAAGTTATCACAACAGCAATTAGCGGCGAAGTTTAACTGTGGGAAAACAAAATTTATTTTACCCTAGACCTACAGTATTTTCCTTGGGGGTGTAAAATATTGTACACGATACAATTAATCGGCTGATCTCATCGTTTGATAAAATCTATTTTTATTTATTTATTTTGAAGCTCATATACAGTACACGTGCGATAAATAGTTTCTGTATCAACCTACCTTATTTCCACGATATTTTTAGAAAAATAATATCCAAGTAATTTTCGCAGGCAAAATATTCAAAAAACAATAAACGCATTAATGCAAAAATCAGTTTTACTTCCTTTTTCGATTCCGCGATTGTAATGAAATCGTATAATGAGAAAAAATAATAAAATCGTTTTATTATTAATTAATAATTTTTCTTATTGTACTTAATTAATTAAGAAAATATTAAATATTAAAAAATACAGTATTTTTAAAGTTAAAATAAGATTAAACTAACGAAAACCAAAAGCAAAGTGATGGAGAGATAGGACGCGCTTGTATATTGATGACGTAATACACGTAACTGAGGAGAGAACGAAAAGAACCGAGTCGAATTAATTAAGTCGGAAAAAAGAAAGTGTGCATTATAATCGAGAAAATGCGAGTATTGTATTAATCTTTAAAATAAAATACAATACGAATATAGCCCTATCGTTGAAAAAATTCGCTTATTTTTGCTCACCTCGAGTTTTGCTTAGTAGAAATGGCTAAAAAGTGCGCAAAATACGCACGGAAATACGGTATTACAGCACCACCTGTATTGGACGACCACCTGCCTAAAAGACCACTTTTTGAAGGAACCGTGGGTGGTCGCCATAGACAGGTTTTACTGTATATATATAGGTAGGCCACCTACAATGCGGTACCTTTACAACGCATTTTTGCTCCAATGCATTTGGAAAAATGTGAAAATTTTCTTACAATGCGATTTACGGTATTTAGAAACGAATTATCTTTCACATAACAAAAAACTCACAACGGATCACGTGATACGAGCTGCAGTTCAGTGTACAGAGCTAAATGTCCTTGAAAACAGCTGTTTGTCAACATTGATGTGCCGTTTCCATGAAAATTTCAGGGGAAGATCGATTTCTAGGCAGATATGCATCAGTTACCATAAACATTCAAATATATCACTAAATTTTCGATCATTTATACTCTTTCAATAGGCATGGACCGCAAAAATGGTCCAAAATAAGTATAAACTTCTATTGGGTATACATTTTTAACAACATAGTGAAGGAAAGTAATTTTTTGTGATTTTTACTGTCCACAAAACTGATTGAAAAAATTCTTGCCATAACAATGCCGAATGAAAAGAACCATCGTTAAAAAGGAAATTTATATCTCTTCAAACAAAGATAGAAATTTTGGATTGAATTAAAAATCAAGAGCGGATAGCTGATATTGGTAGGCATTTTAATTTAAATGAGTCAACTACTCAGTTGATTAAGCAATTGGAAGATTAGGAATTCGGTTGCATCTGGATCATCTATTCTTGCGAAAAATGTTGCTCGTCCGAGAGCACCTATAATGGAAAAAATGGAACAAGCGCTAATATTATGGGTAGAAGATAGGAACAAGAAATGGTTGCCTTTAAATAAAAGTGCACTTAAACACAAAGCCTTAAAAATATTTGATTATTTAAAACAAATGGGATAGTCATCAGCTGATGAAACCAGTGCTAAATTAGTGGTTAGCAATAGCTGGTTTGAAAAATTTTAAAAACGCCATACAAATGCCAAGTTTTTCTCTTTTTAGAACCGAATCCCAATTTCTGTATTAAGTTGGTGTCTCCTATAATGTGATTTCCCACAACATGGTATTTTCAAGAACATATCTACTGTATTGCAGGAGGCCTACCTGTATGTGATTATGTCTAAGACTTCTGTATATTGTCAAATAAGTAAAAGATCATTTATAAAAAATTCTAATGAAACTACTCCACTTATTATAAAATAAGTTGTGTGCGCCAATTAAGACCTTGTATGTATAACAGATTAAAAATGGATATGTTGACTAATGAGGGGCTTTATGCCCGAAACGTGCTGTTGTCACGTATCAACTAAAAATGATGGAAATAAAGCCAAGTGTTTATTTATAACTCAAATGTGAGTTTGAAGTCCAATATTAACTTATCTCATGTTGAAATTCGTTCCAATCCTGGCACGTCCTTAAGTACCCTCTAGTGGTTGCGCCAGTGCTGCCAGCTAAATCACGCACACCAACAAAAATAATATTGGAGTAGCCCAAGGCATAGCCAAAGATTGCAGTGCCACAGCACTAGCGGAAATTTAAATTTGCCGACTGGAAAGCTTTCGGTTAACTGACATTTTGGTTGATCGATATTCGGATAATCGATGCTCTACTGTAATAACTTTTTCCACCAATCTCAAAATATTAAATAAATAATAATAATTTATAGAGATTATTCTACAATATACAATATAGTCATAACTTGAAAAATTCCTTACCTGTGAGCAAAGCAAAAAAGATCACATAAACATATGTCCAATAGTCAATTAACTGGAAAGCAATTTTGATTCATTTCTTTCACACAGCATTATCCTCTTCAGTCTCTTACAATTATTGGTCAATATTGACATTTCCATAACTCATTAACACTGCAGTAACTGATTTATTATTAAAGACCTTTGGAGTGTTAATGAGTTGCTAGAAATGGTGATGAGTACATAAAATATTAAATTATTATATGCAATACTACAGATTTGGTTTTTTTATATATCAGACTTTGCATTCCAGTCTATGGTTGTCATTTTATAAATTTGTTGTAGCCACTTGTCCTTTCAGCTCAGTGCTTTTGTTTTATTTTTATTAATAAAAGACTATGCATCATTTATGTATTTCTATTTTTGTGCCAAAAAGACATTTCACAGCTGTATAATGGTTGTGAATAAAGCTTACATTCATGAACTTTACATTCATGAACCTTTCAGTCTGTTTACAGATGAGGAATCTATTCTTAAAGTTATGATTATAAGTTGTAGGATAATTTGTGTATTTAAATTGGAATTTTTGTATACAATAATCATATTTTATGAAAATTTATATAAAATAATTTAATAAAAATAATACATACAGCTCTTCTCTTTGTCGCTGTGATAACACCATTCTCATCGCTCACAAAGTTGCAATATATATTAAATTTAAATTTTAAGTCTTAGTAACCTCCTTAAGATGTGCAAATAAATTTCTTTCTTCCAAATTCAATTATAACTGTTCCATTATTCTATCTGTAAAAATACAATTTTGATAACATAAATTAAAATTTCAAAACACTTTATCAATCCAATTCATAAATGTTTATTTTAAGCAAATTGAACAAAAATAAAATATATCTAATATCTCAGCTAGAAAACCAAAGAATATTTGAATATACAAATACTTTCATCATAGTAATGATGCTTGTCAAAATAAATACTTTTCTATGATTTTATCAAAACTTCCTTCAACATATTAAAATATTAAGACAGTTTTTGACTTTCAGATTAATATAAATTTTTAAGAATGCATTACAAGTCAAATGTTTGAAAGCTGAACAATAGACAAGGCCATATTAATCCATAATCAGGCCTCTAGACTTTCAGGTAATTTGGACCCCCTCTGGCACTTCAACCATTCACCTCATTACAGCTGACAGTTTGACCTTGATATAGTAGTTACTAGATCACAGTACATAGCCCTATATCCATTTTGGGGATCTCCTGAATAATTCTTTCTATTCATAATTTTTTAATATATTTTTATTGCATGAATAGAAACCTTCAGGAAAGCACATTTTGGGGTATAATTGTTCAATACAATAATATTTTGAAGTGAATATTATTTATTAAAAAATATATATTTATAGATAATTGTTTTAATGTAAAAGACAATTTGTTTCACTGCAATACGAGAACAGTTAATTATCTTATTAACACAGGTTATATAAGAGAATCAATTAATTATAAATTATATAGCATTAAAGCAATATGTATTTACATATATTGTCAATTGGTAATCAAAACCTCATCACTGTAACTATGGTCAAAACCAAATTTTTGTGTTAATGAGGCTTTGAAGTCAATTTCTATATAATGTCAATACCTTGCATATGGTGTGTACCTTTTAGGCCCTCTCTCTGACATGCTGACATTGTCAAAAACTCAAAACTGCAAAGTCAAAATTTTGTTTCCTTGAAAACCACATTTTTCAGCTCTCCTGTAAAATTTTAGGAATTATAGATATTAACCAAATCGAAGACAAGTCTGCCCAAGAGGGATCACCATTTATTTTGCATTCCAGACTATACATACACGTTCACGGTGACAGGCTTTCCTTTTTAGATTTCATGCCACCAGAGGTAAAAAAGTCCTTTAAAAAACATAAACATCCAATTAAAATTAAAAGGAATTGGTGACACACAGACTTGTCTTTGATTTGGTTAATAATAATCCTGCCATTGGACAGAAAAAAAAAATTACAGATATGATGTTTTGATCATTATATATATATATATATATTAGTATACTTATGAAAATATTTATACATGGAAAAATATATATGTACATATATTGCTACATTGCAGAGAACAGTGCTTTTAAATATTGGAGTTCTTTATAATAGTGCCTCAGCAAAAAATTTCACAATCCTTTAGTCCCTGCAGGGCTCTAAGCTTTAGCCTAATCAGTCTTGTAAATAATATGGCCTTGTATGTTATAAAGGAATTTCATTCCCAGTCAGTTAAAAAAGAAACACAATTATCATAGTGAATTTTTTATAGTGACTACATTATAAAGGCAGAGAACATCTGTTTAATCAATGGTTAAAACTATTGATTAAACAGAAAACAGACAATAAAAATGAATTTCTACAAATGATTTGAAATGATATATGAAAGTTACAATTTAGTATATCAAAAGTGATTCAGGAATATCAAAGTACCATGTGCAAGAGAGCAAGTAGTCCAAAAAGTCAAAGACTACTTACATTTTGAAAACTGTTATAATATGCCTTAGTACCAGGGATGGACAATCCTTTTAAATATGCATGTCAAAATTGTTAAATCTATGATGAAAATCTTCTAATGTGTCAACCAAAATTTTTGACAGATTATTATTATTTGGCCTAGCAGCTAGACACAGTGCCACATTGTTTTGTGGGGTTCAGGTAATTGTTTGGATTTTAATTTTGAAATATTCTGTAGATACTACTCATTTTGATGAAGTTCGGTTATCATGAAAATAGATAAATATCAATCATCATCAACATCATGGGGAGAAATACCGTGTTTCCCCGAAAATAAGACCTAGCGCACTTTTCAGAGCAAAAATTAATATAAGACACTGTCTTATTTTCGGGGAAACACGGTAGTTGAAAAATGTCCAAGAAATAAATTTTTTTTTTTCATTTTAGAAATCTTAAACATCTTGTTATAGATTTTGAAGTATGTCTCAACAGCAACTTAAAGGCCCTTAGTAAACTTCAAACATAATATCCTCATTTATACCCGATATATTGATGACATTTTCATTATATGGAGAAATAGATCGGATGTTTGGGATGTGTTAAAAGTGTTCAATAATAACAACAGATTAACACTAAAATTAGATCAAGAAAGCCACACAGATGTTAATTTCTTGGACATCAAGATTCATGTGGATAATAAGTTTAATACCATAGTGTACTGCAAACCCACCTTTATCTCTCTATTCATACCAGCCAACTCTGTTGACCTTTGGTCATATAAAACGTCTGCTTTCCGCACACTTGTGGCTAGAGCCCACTCACATTGTACGAAGCTCTCAGATGAGCTAGTTCAACTGAAACATATCACATCCAAGCATGGGTACAGCCATGTATTTATCAACAATATAACATCCACATATCAGGCCAGGTCAATCAACACCAATACTAATGTTAACAACACAGAAGAGATATGGGTAGTCCTAAGTTACAAACATCCCTCCATCACATATACAGGAGGATGGCCAAGGATTTAAACATATGCATAGCATACAAAAGGAAACCCACCGTATTCCACCTTTTGTCTAATGTGAAGGATGAAACTGAGGATGCAAGAGCACCAGGAGTTTATCACATCCCACAGGATGACAGGTTCAACAGGACACTAACATACATTGGTTCCACATACAGATCATTACAAGCCCAGTTACGAGATCACAAGTATGACGTGGCAACATCAATACAGCTCTGGCCTGATATGCCACTGAGCTGGGAATTTTCCCCTTATGGGATGAAGCTACCCTAATATACAGGATATTCAACAGACAACACATAACATTAAAGGCTGCAGAAATCTACAGGGTTAACATAAGAGGAGCATGCATCAACATGGATTACATTCCCATACCAAATGCATGGAAGTATTATTTAGACTCTTAATTTGTTCAAACCCATACACATTGAATCAAAATAATCTGCCAAATTTTCAGCCTATTTTTAGGCTAAGTTAATTCAGCAGATTGTTTGGATTTAATTAATTAAATCAGGTTACAAGTTATTATTATTATTATACATGTTTAAGTATAATAACTCATAATCAGATTTAATTAATTAAATCATTTTGATTGGCTCAATGTGAAGATGACCTAAAAATTACAAAATGTGAAAAAAGTCACTTACAATAGAAAATAGAATGCTCCAAAGTCACAAATTTTTCCACAACTTTCGATAGTTTTTTTTGGCAGGAAAGTTTAGAAGCAGATAATAGTTGCTACAGTAACTTAAGTTCTACCACTTGATGATGAAATTTTCCTCTCAACTTTTAATGCAAATTTCAAATAAACAATAAACATTTGTAAAGTTAATTAATAAACTGGAACTTTTCAATTAATTGAAATAAATCCTACTTTTATCTATCCAGCAATAAATATTTAATAATATAAAAACACTTTCAACCATTTTTAACGGGGTTCATCAGCTAATCGAACATTAAAAAAGAAAGAACATTAAAATAGAACGTATGGAATAAATATGAAAAATCAAAACAGGAATTGTGTGTGCGTAAATACAAAAATAAAATGCGCATGAGGATTACTTATAAACAATACAATAAGAATAAAATAAAAATAAAGCCGCAAAAAAGAAAAATACAGGATGACTACATGGTATTAACGCATATTACTGTAAAAAGATTTCCATGCAGTTGACAATGTGTCTGCATTTCTATGATTAATGCAACCCATTCTCATGTGTGTCTTGTATATCTCTAGTCCCTTGAGATGCCTCACTGCATGTCTGTTGGTCGGAGTTCTGATGATGGAAGCTTGATCCAAAAGACATTAACTTTTGGATCAAGCTTCTAACTCTGTTTGGCGAATGATGCTAGAACAGTACTATCCAGGCTCCTATTAATGGAGTATCTCTCAACAACTATTTGGAGTCCTTACAGCAGAGGGTCAGGAGATTCACCGCTACCCCATTAGCACATCTCTTGCATATGCAGAACTCTAACATCCTCGCCCAAAGAGCACCCAGAATATTTGCTTTTGGCAAGACATATAAATCAGGCTACCAGATACGTCCAGTTATAGAAAAATGTAACTCTCCCATATTCTACATTGAGAAGCAGCTAGTCCATTTTATTCGTTCTAAGGAACAATGACACTCCTTTGCTATTGCCAACTTGCTACAGCTAATGGAGAATCTCAGGGACATTTCTCTCAAGGATAAAGAATATATTACTGTTATGGACTACAAATCCTTATATTCTTCAATAAAATTACCTTCTTGTTTTTGTGTGTTAAGAGATTTTCTTTTTGCTAACATCGAGAATGCAGGGAAGTACCATACACACATCCTGGAACTAGCTGATTTAATATGTTATACATCTTTCTTAAAATTTGAAGGAAGGCTTTTCTTACAAGGGAGAGAAGTACCGATGTATAGTCCAATGTCTGCTATCCTATGAGAATTGATGTTATGTCAGCTTGAGAATGTTATCCTACCCATATTTCAGGATGACATCATTTTATACTCCAGATACGTGGATGATGTTTTCATTCTGTGGAAAAATGAACATAACACTCAACAGTTCCTAAACGCTGTCAATGATAACCCTTATGGATTGACATTACATCTGGACCAAGGGAGCAACAATAGTGTTAATTTCCTCAATCTTACTATCATCTGCAAGAAAGGAAAAGTCTGGATGGACATTTACAGCAAACCCTGTTTACAATCTATTATTATCCCGAATCAATCAGTCAATCCCAGACATATTAAATATGCATCCTTCCGTGCTTGGATTAAATGTGCCTACACTCGTTTCACGAACATTTATGATACCTACAAAGAGTTAGATTACATTCTTAAGACAGTGATAAGGCAAGGATACCAGAGAAGCGAGATAGAGAAGCTTATCGCATCTTTCCAGAATCAATATCGACATTCTCCCATAGTGAACCATAGAAGAAGAATAGCACTCAATTATTTTCCATTCTTAAACAAAATGCTTAGAGAAGTTGCTAACACTAATAATCTTCAAATCATTTATTGGGGTAATCCAACAATTTACAGATTGTTAAGAAATGATAAGAAGAAAGAGAATCGGAATTCTTTGACGGGGGTTTATTCCATACCTTTAAAAGACCACCGCTTTGATTCCAACCTGGTTTATGTAGAGGCAACTATGTGACAATTAAAACAAAGGATCAAAGAGCACAGATACTCCATTAATAGGAGCCTGGATAGTACTGTTCTAGCATCATTCGCCAAACAGAGTTAGAAGCTTGATCCAAAAGTTAATGTCTTTTGGATCAAGCTTCCATCATCAGAACTCCGACCAACAGACATGCAGTGAGGCATCTCAAGGGACTAGAGATATACAAGACACACATGAGAATGGGTTGCATTAATCATAGAAATGCAGACACATTGTCAACTGCATGGAAATCTTTTTACAGTAATATGCGTTAATACCATGTAGTCATCCTGTATTTTTCCTTTTTGCGGCTTTATTTTTATTTTATTCTTATTGTATTGTTTATAAGTAATCCTCATGCGCATTTTATTTTTGTATTTACGCACACACAATTCCTGTTTTGATTTTTCATATTTATTCCATACGTTCTATTTTAATGTTCTTTCTTTTTTAATGTTCGATTAGCTGATGAACCCCGTTAAAAATGGTTGAAAGTGTTTTTATATTATTAAATATTTATTGCTGGATAGATAAAGGTGGAATTTATTTCAATTATTCAAGTTTCAGTAGATTTTATTATTATTATTTTTTCAATTAACACTGATATGCACAAAATAACACCTTTCTTAGTTATTCCAGCAATGTTTATTGTGAATTACAAATGTTTTCAGCTGCATTTAGAGATCTCCTTCAAGTAAAAAGCCATTCCATTTTTTAAAAATAGATAAATGTTCTAGAAGTATTGTGAATTTGATTTAAAAATTTTACATTCTAAATTAACTGACAAGGAAATAAAGTAGAAAAGTAATTTTCTACTTTATTTTACGATTTTGAATTAATCCATATCGATTGATTTAGAATGTAAATTTTTAAAATCAAATTCATAATACTTGTAGAACATTCTTCTGTTTTTCAAAAATAAAATGGCTTTTTACTTGAAGGAGACCTCTAAATGCAACTGAAAATATTTGTAATTCAGAATAAACATTGCTGGAATAAGTAAGAAAGATGTTATTTTGTGCCTATCAGTGTTGATAAACATTTGCATACTGACAACTGCTGATTCTGAGCAATTTATTGTTTTTGAATCCTTCTGTTCACTAAAACTGTTCTTAAAGCAAACATGGGTTTTCCTAGTTTATTGAATGTATCTGGACTATTAATAATTTAAATAATCACATAGGTACATCACTAAATAATAATTGCATCTGTAATTTTTACATATATATTGTAATATTATATTCAGTGTAATTAATGTTTTATTAATAAGCATATAAATTTATTTAAAACATATGCAAGCAGTTTGTTTCTTGCAGTTGATATGATTCACATTATTCTGTAGAAATATTATTTTTATATGGAACAGCTTATAGTGATTATAATGTGGTTGAATGAATCAATCTATAACATGAATGTGTCAGGAGTTTAAACTATATATTAATCTGCTCACAAAGAATTGAAACAATCATAGTAAAAATAGTGAAAATAAGAAATTTGATATTATGTTCTTTTTTAATACATTTTAATACATTTTATTTATATCATAATTTGATTATTTTATGGAAGTTAAATTTTGTTCATAAAATTTTTTCTCTAGGCTTGTTATATAAAAAATTTCTAAACATAAATTGTAGTTTAGAATATGTTATTTAGTGTGAATTTTATATTAGCTATTATTGCTACATTTTTATTCATTATCATTGTTTATATACTTGTGAGCACATTGTTGGCCTCTTTATTCCTAGACTTATTACACCATCACTGGACACAAGATCAGCCTTAGAAAATCAGTTTATTTTCGAAAAAAAGTATGCATTTCAGACCTTAAGTCCCTCATCAGCTTTTTTTACAACTATATTTCAGGAATAAAACATGCAAGTTAGTTAAACTGTGCTGACATTAAAAAATTTAAGGTTGTAATATAACTTATATATTTATGAAATTGACACATCCACATCTACAAAATGCACAATAAAATCTTCACATTTGGTAAAATACCAATAACAAATCCAATCATCATGTATGTATTATAATATTAACATGATGTTAATAATTTAAGTACACAAATTGCATAAAAAGTGTAACCATAAACTTACATTAAATGTGTTGATACATTGTTTAGAGCAATACAATCATAAACTTCTTCAAAATGCATAATCGTATCAGCACATTTAATGTAAGTTTATAACACTTCCTTTTATGTTATTTGGGGGTATTTAAAATTGTTAACATCCTGTCAGTATTGTAGCAAACACTTAATACTTGGACCTGTAATCAATGATTTACCAATTTTTGAGATTTCATAGTGCATTTTGTACATGTGGATGTGTCAATTTCATAAATATGTAAGTTATATTAAATTTTTTAATGTCGACATAGTTTAACTTGCATGTTTTATTCTTAAAATATAATTGCAAAAGAAGCTGATAAGGGCCTTAAGGTCTGAAATGCATACTTTTTTTTTTTTGAAAAATAAACTGATTTTCTAAGATTTAGATGGCGTGTCCATCTAGTTCTGGAAACACTGGGACTGGGAGCCCATGCTCAGATGACTTGTCAGTCCATAAAAAGCTTAGGGAGCTTCCGGACATTATTTTGGGAAACTGTTCAGAAAAAGAACAGAACAAAAATTCGTGAAGCTGCAAATGATCTTTTCTTGCTACCAGACGAGACTATCCAAGCATTGGTTTATTGTCCCAACAACGATATTGATATGTTGAATAGTTTAATTAGCAAAGCAGTTTCAAAATCCCTAGCTGATAGTGTCTGTCATATTCAACAGGAGGTTTCCGAGAAGGTTGGCTCTCTCATTGATAGCAAAGTCAACAAAATATTGGATACTGCAAAAAACACTTTTTTGACTAGCTTACTGACCTCCTCCTATGTTGGTGTTGCTGGTAGGGCTAACACAACAAACACCAAAATTATCTAGAAAACAGTCCAAAAACATACACAGTCCAGTGCACACATGCAGTTCTTGTTTTTTCAAAAGAAAACATTAATATCACTCAGGACAAAATAAGACAAACACTCACTATGAACATAAAATCTAGTCAGTTAGGAATCTCAGTTAAAGCAATCAGGAAAATTAGGAATAATGGAGTTTGCATTTAGTTAAATACAAAGGCTGACAGCAATAAAATGGTGGCTGCCATAAACTCAGTAAAAACATTAGCAGATAGGTTAGAAATCAGATACTTGGCAGCTAAACAACCTAAGGTTATTCTGTTAAATGTCCTGGGCAATGCTGTCATCAATGTCTTCATAGAGGAACTCCACATCTAGAACACTGCAATAAATACTGTACACACATTCCAGGAATTTAAAGACTCTTGCTGTGTTCTAACCAAAATAAACCACAACACAGTAGACACTTCTAGATTACACATTGTCCTTCAGGTAACTCCTAGTATTGGGAACAAGTTAATTCAACAGCAGTATGTTAGTGTGCAGTAGTCAATGATAGCTGTAGAAGACTACATTCCTCTTGCACACTGTTACAAATGCTGTAGTTATGGCCATCTAGCTAATAAATATACCAAAAAACAACACTGTAGTCACTGCATGTCCCTGGAAAAAAGTCTTGTTCCCACTTGTCCCAGTTTTTTCATTTTCTTATGGTTACTGCAGTGGTGATATTCAGCGGGTTCGCACAGGTTCGGCCGAACCTGTTGTTAACATTTTCAAAGTTTTCCGAACCTGTTGTTAAACACATGTAACATTTCTCAGTGATTTTGTTTCTTTTAAAAAATACTGTATATTAAAATATACGTATTATACTCTGTAACACTACTAAACTAGAGCCTTATATCCTGTTTGCCTAGTGCAACCTCCATCGACCATTTCAATCTCGACTAAAACGAGGTTCAATCGCGATCGACTCGAGAGAGTTCTCGAAACTAGATCCAGTGATAAGAGAGATACCACAATCCCACGCGCACGAGAAAATACAAGATGGCTGCGGAGCATGTGTCGGGCTATCAACAGCGAAGTAAGAAAGATATTGTATTTCAAGAGACGATGACATCTATCTATTTTTATAATAATACCTAACGATAAAATAAATGATTTAGAAAAGTTTTTCTTGTTTAACTGCTTTCCCTATGACTTTTTCTGATTAAAAAAAAAAAAAGCCAATTTTTATGTTTATAAAATATTTTGAATGAAAAATATTAAAATATGTACAAAATAAACCATTTTGAACACTCTTTTTTATTATTTACAAAAAAAAAAATATATATAGTTCTGTCATAAACAATGTTAAATTTAACTGACTTAATTCAGTTTTTGCGCTAATGTTGCTAATGCACCATTTGAGCGAAAAAAAATTGTTAAGGAAAAATTTTCTGTTAGCGAACCCTTTGTTAAATATTTCAAATATCACCACTGGGTTACTGTAATATTGTCACTGCCACAGTTTTATTGCTGGAGGACATGTCCAATGTCTTCGGCATTCCCAGGTAATTTTTTAAATGAAGTAACCAATTTTTTTGAAGAAATGCCAAAAAGGAGCCAAATTTTAAAATGAGAACAAAAAATATAGTAAAAAAAAGGTGCCAAAAGTAAATAGTTATAAACCTTATTGGAGGAGAGCCATTTGATTGAAACAAATAAGCTCTATCAAAATTAAAATGTTTAGGTCTCAGTCATGCATATGTACAGTACAGTAGCCATTTGACAGTATTTATACATGTAGGCTGCTACTGTGTACCCTAAAATGTGATGATTGACATGTGTCCTTGGATTTTCTGAAAAAAATCTGGCCACCCTAATATATTTGATGTATTAGAATATAATATTTTTGAAAATGTATTTCTTGAAAGTCTGTCTATGGAAAGAATCGACTTGAGAGAATGTCACACATGATGTTGCTTCAGTTAAACCAGTGGTTCCCAACCTTTTTTTCATTAGCGTACCCCGTGACATTTCCTATCTCTAGATTGTACCCCGTGACATGTGATATCTCTAGATTGTACCCTTCATTTAAGAAATTTAGTGAGTAACCGTATTGTTAATTTTACATATTGTAACTTTAAATTAAAGAAAAAAAAAACTAAAAGAAAAAATGTATGATAAAGTTGTGATTGTTGCAAGGAACATTTTTTATCTAATAATTTTTTAATACTATTAGTTTGTGATACATAATATATTATTTTTTCTCCCATAATAACCAACTTTTTTCTGTACCCCTAAACAACCTATCGTGTACCCCTAGGGGTACGCGTACCACAGGTTGGGAATCGCTGAGTTAAACCAATCAGCACATTCCCTAATGATGTAAATACTTTTTTCTTAACATCTCAGGCAAATATGTGTACTTTATGTTCACCTATGATTGCCATAAATAATCAGGCTATAATTTGGAAATATTAATTATTAATTACAAATAAATTTGCACTAGAGGGAGGTGTTAGGTGCCATCTCGTATATGCCTCCCTCTAGTGCCAAATTTATTTGTAATTCATAATTAATATTTCCAAATTATAGCCCGATTATTTATGGCAATCGTGGGTATCTATTTGCTAAGCATCAGGTTTCAGTAGATGTTTATATCTATACTTTATGTTCTCTCACTATAAGGCAGGATGACTTTTCCATTAATTGTGTTATTCTTTGTAGTATGCAATAACTGTAAAGAATCATGCATTTAACTACTACTATAGTAAAATTCCTTGTGCTACAATATCAGAACATGAAGCTTCCATAATATTATTTATAATAGCAGTGACATGTTTAACAAATGATGAAGAAACCAGAAGAAACTTGCCATAACTAAGCATTTAATGGCTGAAGCTCATTGATTGATACCCAAGTTGATTCTTTCCATAGACAAACTGTAATAGACATTAGGACAATGTTAAAAATCATTTATGGGTAAAAAAATCTATTCAAAGTTTAAGATAGACAAATCAATTTCAATGTAAAGGAGTATGAAAAGTTCATTTACATGGTTTCAGATTCCACTTTATAACCCACTTTACAATAAACCTTTGAAAACCTACATACAAATCTTGGTGCAGTATCAAAAAAGAATAGTCAAGATTATCATAAAGGATTGTCCAAATATACCTCCTTTTACCAAGCACACATCTTTGTCAGAAAACATTCTATTAAGGGGTGGCTATACATTGGGGCACTTGCCTCCCGTATCATCTGTGTTGCCCTTTTCCTATTCTCCAAGAAGACTCCAAATTCTATTATCAACAACCCATTCTGCAAATATAAAAGATAAAAGAAACTAATGAATAATTTTTGTCCACTGTCCCATGCAACTTCATCATATGTTGACCAAGTTAGCCCAGATTGCAACCAGTGCCATCTTGTGGGAGCACTGATCTGACACTGAATCATTAGTCTGAAGCTTCTTGCATAGTGTATGATGTCCTTTTTTTAGCTTGTGTTTCCCCTTTTGTATATTCTATGGATGCCACTTATTCTATTTGTATGTTTTACCAAAGCAAAATATTGAAATAGGTTGAATGCAAAAGCAAACATGGAAATTCAGCTGTATTCTATTAAAACATATTTAATGTGCATTACAAAAATGTCTCTCATGTTAAAGGTATAAGATAAGATGTTTGTAAAATACTTTTGTAATAAATATTTTGATTAACAAGTAATGATTTTATAGAAACATCATCAAGCAATTGCCTAAATAATGAGATGTTTGTTGATTAAGTAAACGTCTCTTCAATCCAAAAAAAAATTTTTTTTTCAGACTGAAGAGAAGTTTACTTAATCAACATATAAAACAGCTACCATTAGAAAATTCAGAGATGTTTGTTAATGATTTTATTTTCTGTATTTACTTGTCAAGTTATTTACAATTAACATTAAGCAAATTAATAAATATATATTTACATAACTTAATGTTTTAAATAAGAATTCAGTAAATATGGNGCTAAATTAAAGAGAACTTTTAATCAGAATTATTAAATCAATTAAACGAATATTTAATTACATTAATTTTCCGCAACGTTTCTTTTCTTTAGCTGTATAATATCATGGGAATTTGTTATTTTCATGATAAATCTCGAATTAACTACAAATACCCAATGAATTAAAATTCAAATTAAGATAAAGCTCATAACAATTGTTACGTAAAATAAAATTATGCTGCACGAGAATAGAATAGGGATTTTATTTTAAATTATTTTGTTTAATTGCTTTTTAAATGTACAAAAATGAAGTAATGATGAATCATTTAACTACGTTAACATTAAAATAGTAACTAGGTTTTACAACACAATTAGAAAAATTTTAAATTAAAAAATTTTTTCTGAGTAAAACAATTATTTTTTCGAGACGAAATTCTAGAGTTTTTAACTTTTAGTTACAGAAAAACTAAAAATAAAAAAGTATGTGTTAGTTTCCTTTTCTTCACAGTTCAACAACTTAAAATAACTGTTGAAAAAGAATCTGTATGGATCTTAATCCTAAGAAGTGGACTTTTTCTGTCACGTTTCAAGTATCCACTCTAGCGAAGAGAGTGAAAAATGAAGAACTTTTAAGATCTTATGCTTAAAATTTATAATTTACTAAAAAGGAAAACGAGATTTTAAAGTAATTAAACCAAATTTAATTAACGAATAAATCAAGCTATACGAGCCAAAATGGTTTCTTTTCATACTATTCATTGTAATTTGTAATTCTACTACATGTACAAATTAATAAATATATATTTACATAACTTAATGTTTTAAATAAGAATTCAGTAAATATGGACAGATAAAAGCTCTGAGATTCTTTGTGTAAAGGTTACTCATTACCAGGTACTGGTCCAATATATATAATAGACTCACATTCTGCAATAATGATTGAGTAAAAAAATGTACCATAGAGCTAAAAAGTTTGAGAACTGCTGTATTAGATTATTTAACCTTAATAACATTCTTATACATAAATAAATTCAACTACAGTTGGCCCTCGACTTTTGCACAATTCACTATTTCACACATTTTTAAAAATTCAACTTTTTAAATATTATTGTCGATAATGAAAAACTTTGCTTCTATGCAGAACGCTCATACACTACAAAGTACAAAGTGCAGTAGCTTGCTCTATGTTCTTGGACACACATTACTTCCTACAATAGCGGACTTTTTGGAATTGTAATCACTACTGTGTTGTTCCAAGCAAGAGGTCAAAACAGTTTCAGTCTTGCATTAGGGCATGTATCAACATGTTGTGTGTTTTGCCAATAAGTAAATTGTTTATGTTTAAATAAACAAGTAAAAATCCTTATAAATTGATAAACATGAGTGAGAAATGGAGAAACTGCAGTGTTGATATGAACAAAAAGAAATTAAGGACTCAAACTTCATACGACTGAGACAAAGATGGAAATAATTAAACGTTCTGAGAATGGTGAATCTTTTGCTTCAATTTGGACGTTTGTACAATCTACGATATGTTCAATTTTGAAAAATAAGAGTAAAATTAATTAATCTTAGACAATGCTCCAGGATACCCAAAATCTCTGTAGAATTTATACCCAGAAATCACTGCTGTGTTTCTTCCTACCAATACTACCTGTCTCATACAGCCCATGGACCATACAGTGATAGCTATGTTTAAACAATATTATATAAGGACAATAATGACTAAGGCCATCAAGACAACTGACAGGGAAGATGGGCCAACATTAACAGATTTTTGGAAGAACTATAATATATGGAACGCAATAAACAATATTGGAGACTCGTGAAGTAAGAGAGTTGACAATGAAATGTTCCTGGAAACAATTATGTCCACAAATGAGTGATTTTATAAATTTTGAAGAAACACGGAAACTATCACAGATGAAATACTTAACCTAATGAATGAACTAAACTTGGACATTAACAATGAAGATGTTAATGAGTTGATTGAATCTCATTCAGTACCTCTGTTAAATGAATACTTAATTGAGCAACAATGAAATACACAGTGAAAGTGAGGAAGAAGCAGCTGATAAAAACACCAAGACTTGACAATTAAAAATATGAATGAAGCCTTCATGCATCTTGACAAATTTTTGACTATCATGGAAGAATGTGATCCCAATAGAGAACCTATATCTCAAGTACATAGGATGATTGAGAAAAACAGCATGTTTTAGAAATCTTTGTCAAGAAAAGAAAAAAAGGGTGGTATTCAATTAACTCTTAAAAAGTTTATAAAGAAAACATATGAAAGCACTTAAACATGCTTCGTTAACTTCATTATGTATGTATGTATGTATATATATATATATATATATTGATAAATAAATACTTTAAAACACAGTTTTTGGTGCATATTTTTTTACATTCCTCTTCTTTCAAACATTCAACACTTGCACACACTTTCAGGAACCAATTATGTGCAAAAGTCGAGGGCTGCCTGTATCGATCTATATATTGGTAAATTAAAAAAAAAATTTTTTTTTGTAAAATAACAGCTTGCATCATTACTTTATTTCTATATTATCTTCAGCAATATGGACAATAAATCAAACTAAAGAAACAATTATTAATTTTTTAAACTTCAAAAATGATATCTTAAGAAATGAAACAATAAATTTTCTTCTCAAAAAATAAGCATATTTANTATTTTTTTTAATAAATAATAAATAAGAAGAAAGTTTCATTTATATATATATTATGAGTATATATATATATACACATAATATATATATACACACAAATACTTTGAAGTATTTTAACTAACTAATGAATTTATATTTTATTCATGGATGCATATTTTGTACAATTATAAATTATGAAAAGAATAAGGCTGTATTAAAATAGCCACTGTTCTTAAGCCAAAGTTCAATATGAAAAGTCTTATTTTCACATTCACTAAGTTCTCATAACAAAATGGAACTAAACTAATTGTGCCATCTCTTATTATAAAATTGTATTAATATTTATGTTTGAATAACTATAACTATAAATTGCAGATTAGAATCAAATTTTATCTATATGTATGCAAGATAATACTAATTATATGAAAAATATCTATTATATATATGGTCTGCAGAATTCCATTTTGAAAAATTTAGGCTAATATAAATATCCAAAATTAAGTTTGAAATTCTTTCTTTTATTTTTATTATTATTATTTAGTGTCTACTTTTTAATTACAAAATACAAACATCTTAAATTTGTTAATAGCAAGTTATTTAAAAAAAAATACAGTGATAATTCTTCTTGTATGTTTGTGATTAAGAAAAATAATACGTAAGTTTACTTCAAATAGACCAATTAAATAGGTTTAATAGTAGTAAGTCTATTTCAAACTTACCACTATTAAACCTATTTAAATCTGGATGTTTTCAATAATATAATTGAAAATTTATTTAATCTGGATATTTTATTATTATACACTTAGTTTTTAAAAAATTTTTGAACAAAATACATTTCAGTTTGATTACATTTTGTTTCTTTTTTATGTTTTTTTAATACATAATGTCTATATTATATTAATTAATCATTAAAAAAGTAACAGATCTAACAAAATAGGTTTGTTTGCATAATAACTGAGAAATTATGAATTATTTGTAGTTATTTATATAAAATGACTACCAAGAGAAATTAATTTTATAAAGTTTAGATTAAATTATTTTTAGATGTTTCATCAATAAATATAATCATTTCTATTTACAAGCAATGAAAATTTTTATGTATATGTAATTACATTTGAAAATAATTGAGAAATTCGGATCTTATTTGGATTATGTGTCATGATATCATTATGTTAATTTTTTATGTAAAACATGAATGAAATTTTAATCAAATTATTATAATCATATCTAGAAACAGAGTGACCAATCTGGAAATTCCTCTTATTGACATTTAACAAGAGTAAACTTCTAAACTACAATTACTCTTCTTTTCGATAGAAAATCGTGTATAAAACATCGTCACATATCATTAAAGTATCTCGGAATTACTATAAAATGGCTAAAAAGCTGAATCGTCAATTATCACATCTTCCCTTTAAGCCTAACCAATACAGAGTTACGTTTGTTCGCCTCTGCCGCATCTGATTCTCTCATTAATTTCATGGTTAAAATTTTTTCATTGAGATTAAATTACAAGATTTACGTTTAAAAATTTCACCTTACCCTTACTTAATATATAAATTATACCTACGAATAAATGCTTTTAAATACCTCCAAAAAATCGCCTCTCCATTCAATCCATAGAGCAAGCCGGTTGAGGGAAAAAAATGTCCCGAAATACATTGCGAAGGCCAAAATGACGTCATTTTATCGTCGCGAATTTAAAATGGCAGTCGAAATTATGAGTTCTACGTCCTAAGTCGTGATATTTATTGAATTTGGATGATAAATGTATTGATTTTTCTTATATATTTATCTAATTTGAAAATATAAAAGAGTTTTAAGTCGTATTTTAACAAATCGCTTTATATTACTAGCAGGTAACATTTAAAATCTTCATTAAATGTGATGTTTCATTTCTAATGCTCTGATTTTCAATTGAATTTTCAGTGTAAAGAATTATAATTTCAAATCAATCAGAAATTTGATTACTGTACAAGAAATTACAAAGTACAAGTTTGTTGTTTAATTAAAATGAATTGAGTGAAATGTGACAATATTCATTTATTGTTTAACCTTTATACAGTATATCATTTATAATAGTTCTACCATTATCTTAAGTAAACAGTTCAGATTTATAATAAAATTTTTTAATGAAACTTTTAAATTACACTTGACTAAAAAAAAGCTTTAAAGGTCCACTCATATTTAATATATAAGCAATGAAACAGTTTTATTATAAGATTAAAGGAATGATAATTTTTAACTTATGAACTTTTTAAAATTGAAAAAACAAACTAATTTAATCAGCCTCTATTTACTTTTTTTTAAAATAATAATTAAAACCAATAAAAAGTTTTAAGTAATCATGCGATGTACAGTACTATATGTCATAGACTAGATCAGTGGTCTTCGAAGTGGGATATGCCAAGTTTTCCTTCAAAATACTGTATGTGTGTTCTATCTGCAGTCTGTCTAATCTTACAGTCATCCTCCCGAAGAAGTAGGCTCATGATCACTTGTGATTATACATGGAAAGAATTAAAATTGTAATTAGTGGGAATTATGCATTTATAGTGGAAATTTGCTAAATTTCCAGTATAAATACATACTATATACTGATGAAAAATGTGTGAAAAAAATAGTTCAGTTGGCACTTCGAATGAATTGAGGAAGCTGGTTAATGTTTCCAGATGGCCCACACCACTTTGACCTAGTGGCATTTTGGCCATTTTCTTCGTTAAGAGGCCAAAGAATTTCACAAGTGTTTACAAATGGTCATGAATGTTTATTGGATGAGGGCATGGCAGGGATGAAAGGTCTAACCTATCATCTTCGGACTTTGGCAGAATTCTCCTTTTAACTGGACAGAATTTGCAGGTGTGGCTGGCGAGGGTGGAGGAGGTTGGAGTTATTAAAATTTGGAAGCAGACTGTTGCTGACAAATCAAGTTTTATAATGAAAAATGTATTCATTTAAGATAAGACAAAACATAAAGTGAAAATTCCTTTGTTAATAAAAATCTTACATTTTCAATTTTGAAATAATTTGGTAAGTTCTCCAATTAGTAATCTTGAGACAAGACCAAAATTGAGTGTCTCCGTCTTGTCTTGGTCTTGGAAAGTGAGTCTTTATCTCAGTAATGAAAGCTTTGAAAAAATTTTAAATAATAAAATTATTTATGTCATACATTGGAGCAGTGCTAAAAGTATTCTGGCAACAGTGATCTATATATTGGTTCTGGAACATGTGAGAAGAAAACTTTTTTCTTGTGTATTTTTCACTGCAGCAACCTTAGCTCCTGTTGGAGGAATTTTTTTCAAAGTGGTTTGTTGTATGCTTCTAGTGTGTCACAATGGCAAATTTATTATTAGAATTATTGATTTTTAAAGTGTAATAAAAACCCTTTTAATGCTGATCTGTTTGGTCAGTACATTTTTTAGTATTAATTCTGTATTTCATCACACATGTTTTAGGCATGATTGTAAGAGAAATGCAAATGCATTTTAATGCTAATAACATTTTAAATTTGAAGCTTATTGCATTATTTATAATTCAGTTTTGTTGTTTTAATAATTACCTTTTTATAACCACAAGTTTCTTTGAATTCGGTATTGATTTTACATGTGAAATATCTTGATAGTTATAGAAGTCTTGGTCATGTCTTGGTCTTGGGAGAAAATGTTTGTCTTGTCTTGTTCTCAATAGAAGATGTTTCAGTTTTGTCATGGTCTTGCAAAACAGTGTCTCATTAAGAAGACTGTCAATTGGAACTTCATCAGTTATCAAAAATGAGTTAAATTTTTAGTTCTGTCATAGATGGTTGTCTTCTTAATTAAATATCATGAAATTTTAATTTACCATAGCTACATGATCAAAATATCTAAAATTTAAAAAAAAAACAAGTGATGGGATTAAATTTGATAATTGGTAATACACTTTGAATAATAAACTTCTGATGCTTTGATTCTTTATCAGTTTTAAAATTCAATGCTAATACAAAGATGAATAGTCTAATATGTAACAATTTTGAAATTAAATGGTATTATAAATAGAACTACTTCGTAACAATACTGGAAAATGCAAACATTTTAAGCTTACTCTGTCTATTTATTTATTGAAAAGAAAATTTCAGAAGTAATAATAAGAATATAATTAGAAAGTATATTCTTCATAGTTACCATGTTTAAATCTCTTTGTTATTTCAAGAAATTTATTCCAATTGGCATTGAATATTTTTTGCTAACAGAGAATTTCAACATTTTAAAATGCAATTATGATTCACATCACAAAACAGAAAAATTTACTAAAAGGGATGTCACTGCCAATGCAATATTTGCTATTTTTTCCAGCAGTGATTTGCACCCTTTATGAGTTAAGTTTAAAATTAAGACATGTACACAAACTAATGAAAGTAAGCACTTTGACCTGATGAAAAAATCCACATATTGAATAAGGAAAGGTTAAACCATTACACTTAAAATTAAGACATTAAAATTATTTTCTGTTTAATTTGTTCAAATTTATTTAAACAGTTATTATATTATTATTATTATTATTATTTGATGAATAAAGCAATGTCATAAAAAAATTTTGTCTTTTCAAGCCAACTCATTAAAAAAAATATGTTTTCTTATATGTTAAAAACTTGACTGATTGTAATGGTCAGTCTATCTAACAGAATGCTGAAATTCTGTTTTGCTCATATAATTACTGTTTAAAAAATGATGCAAAAATTTATTTTATTGTTTTCTAACTCAAAAGTTATTAAATAATATTTTAAGTTTTATTTGAATACCATTTTAAGTAATATAAAATAAAGCATATAAACCAAAATTATAATGATAATGTCTTTAGTTTGAATTTCATTAGAAAATGATAGAAAGTAATGCTGTTGTTGTAAGTAAACAAAACAAACATTGCACCTTCAAGCTAGGTCTTTCATTGTAAATATACATAATTATTTTTAGTTATCAAAATTCACTTTATAGTGATGGAAAGAGAAATGCGTTTATAGCAATTTATTGCAATTATTGCATTGTGTCTTAATCATCAAAGTTCTCTGAAATGTCATCATTACATGGATATGTAGGGATAATTATCAGAAATCTATTAATATTATCTTTCAAGATAAATTCAAATGGAAGGGTTTAATAATATCAATTATATTGTGAATTGAATATAAAGAAAATGAACAGGAGAGCACTGAAGGCAAGATATGCATACTGTATTTCTGCACAAACAAGAGCATACTTTTATATGTGAAAATTGCTTGTTTTTTTGATTTTCAAACTCATATCCTGCTTAAGTTAAAAGAGCATGCCTTGCTTCTAAAGCTTAGTTCACACTAAGCGCGATTCTCTGGTGAAAGCAAAAAACAGAGCGAATAACCTGTCAAACGAGTCATGTTTGACCAGTTATTTGCTCTGTTTTTCACTCAGTGTGAACTAATCTTTAGAGAACACTCTTTTGTGTGCCAACTTGTTATGGCTTATAAGAGCACTAAACAGCTGCATAATTATAAATTAAATGTAAATATACTCGTACAGTAACTATTCAGTGGCATCTCGTGATAACCATTATTAAATATATTAATAAAAAGCCAAAATAAAAAAATACTTCAGAGATTATAAAAGATTTTTTTAAATAATGAAGTTTATTAGGTACTTTGTGAAATACAGTGCTGATTTTGCCCCATCTGTAAGAGCATGCTCTTATAAACTCAAAAATATGGTATATGTTTATTTGATGATTTGAGATAAACTGTATTGGCAGATGATTATTTATGCCACACAAAGGATATTTCATATCTTCTAAAGATGCTCTTAATGACTTTAAACAAAGGAAAAATTGTTTGATGAGTTTGTAATTGTAATTTAAAATTGAAATATAACCTATTCCAGTAAACAATTTCATACCTTATTTTTCCAGAAATTTATTAACTTAAAATGCTAATGTTTTTGAATGTATTTAATGCTCATCCTCAGTTGGTAAAAGGGGGAGTAAGGCCTTACTCAGAGGTATAGCCCTAGAAGGAGAAAGGAAAAGGAGAGGTCTGGAGGTGGAATAAGGAAAGGAGGGGAGGGATAAAAGGAATATGGAATGGAAAAGAAGGGGGAAGAGGAGGAGGGGTGCCAGCTGGGATTTGTTTATTAAAACAAAGAATTACAAAATTACATTTATGATGTATGTACATAGTGACTGATAGATGATACACCTAAACGATAATTGGCGCCGTGATTGGACTTACATTAAGATTGAAGGCAAAAGATGGGTGTTGAAGAGTGATACAAGGAAGTAGAAACACCCTTATGGAGGAATCAGATTAAGTCCTAGAAGAATGCGGCACTTTGTTGTTGTCCTTGGGTCCTGGAGTTATGGAGGCTGGCTGTGCCTATTTGGAGAGTTAGCTGGCATTTTGTCTTGAGTAGCAATTGTGGTGTGATAGTCTGCTAAGTTTAGGTTGTTGATGAATTTGACGAAATTGGTGTATGTGTCCTTGTCCTCGAGGAATGCACTGAGGTGGCAGGGCCAGTTGTGCCCTTTTTGGGTAGTCAGGTCTCTTAGTTGTTGACGATACTGATTGAATTTGGTACAAGTGAATATGATGTGGAAAGGGTCATCCCTCTCTTTTACTTGGCAGTCGCAAAGTCCATTTCCCTTTTTTAGGAAGCGATGTAGGTAGCACTTGAAATTGCCGTGAGCAGTGAGAATCTGCGTTATAGTATGGGTCGTACTCAGGTAAGTGAGGCGAAACCTACTATAGACATCTGGGAGGAAGTTGTGGGTATTCCGACCTGTGTGGCTACTGTCCCAATCATTTTGCCACCTTGACATGGTGATGGCAGTAAGTTCCTTACTGAGGAAGGAGATGGGAAGGGAGGTGTAGGAGTATGTGCAGGCTACATTATGAGCCTTCTTTGCCAGTTTGTCCACCGTTTCATTTCCGATATTGCCGGAGTGACCCCTGACCTAATAGAAGGTAATGTGGGACACACTGGCGAGGGCGCTTAATGTGTCCAGACAATTACTTATGATGGGGAGTTTATGGTTTCCTTTTTTTATCTGTTGCAGGGCTGTTTTGCTGTCACTTATTATATTAATCCTTTTCCCAGTGAACTGCTGGATATTGTCTTGTATATATTGGAGAGTTTTCCAAATTGCTAGAGACTCCACTTGATTCACTGAGCAACCCTCATACAGTTTGTAAGCGGCATTCCAAAAGAGCTTTCCTTGGGGGTCCACTAGATGTACAGCTGCACCAACAGCGCTTGGATCCGTCCGTGTAAAAACTGATTCCCCTCAAAGACTGAGGTGGATGATGGGCAAAGTTGTAGGTTATGCTGTTTGCTGGGTGGATGGAGGTCTGGTCCTTATTGATGTCAAGGCCACAATTTGTGATCTCGTTGATCAGGGGGTGTATTGTGTCCGGGAGTTTGTGATTTTTGATCATTTTATGGATGGTATCAGGGCTGATGTTTGTGGAAAGCTTGCCAACTAGGAGGTTCAATACATATTTTTGGATGATCACTAGGTTGACCGGGATCAACCCTGCTATCACTAGGAGAGCATCAGTGGGAGCAGTGCTGTAGGACTTAGTGATCGCTATTGCCGCTTTCCGTTGAGCCGAGAGCAGTTTTCTTCGGTTGTGGGCCTTATTTACAGCGTACCCCCATACCTCACAGCAATAGGTGAGGATGGGTTCAATAGCACATTTGTAGATGAGTTTGCTGTTTGTGCTGTTGAGGCCCCATCCGTTTCTGGCTATGGACCTGAGGCTATGGCTGGCTCTGATGGCCTTATTATAGGAATAGTAGACATGATCCTTCCATGAAAGCTTAGGGTCAAGAATGATCCCTAGATATTTTAAGTTGTTAACAATTTGGATTTTCTCACTGTTTATCTTGATTGTGGGCTTCTTTTGTAATGGATTTCCTTTAGGGAAAACTATAGCTGAGCATTTGTTATAGTTGATTATTAAGTTGTTATCCTTGCTCCAATTATAGATCACCTCCAGAAAGTTATTAGTATAATTTTGAAGTTTTTCTTGGTTTTGGTATGAAAGGAGGATGACTGTATCATCAGCATACCTTGAATATGGGGGTTCCCATCTTGAGGGGTGTCTTTTGTGAGGTTTAGGATCCCATTATATAGAATGTTCCACAGGAGTGGACCAGACTTTGAGCCCTGGGGGCACCCCCTGGTGATGGTGGTCCTGTATAGGGCTTCACCATTTTCCACAGCAAGGGCGGACCTTTCTGTTAGATAACTTGTCAGCAGCTTAAAGATGTTTAGAGGGCAATGGGCACTGGCAAGGGTGGCCAGGATGGCTGGCCACCAGGCGCGGTCAAATGCTCCTTTGAAGTCGATGCTGACTATGATTGTGTGTTTCCCCTTTTGTTTGGCCTCCTGAACGTAGGTAATGACCTTTTCTAGAGTGTGATGGGTGGCTCTTCCTTTCATAAAACCATATTGGTTGGGGTTTAGGATGTTATTAGCATTTAAATGATGTAGGATCCTGTCAGCCATTAATGCATCCAACACCTTCCCTACCACAGAGAGTAGGGAGATGGGGTGATAGTCAGTTGCTTTATTTGGAGAGGTGTCCTTATCCTTTTGTATCAGTTTAATGGAGGCCTCCTTCCATTTTTTTGGGAAGTATCCACAGTCTAGGCATTTATTAAAAAGGACTGAGAACGTAGTGGGAATGGCTGCGTAAGCATGCTGAGCCATTCTCCAATCTATATAGTCTGTTCCAGGAGCTTTCCGTTTTTTTATGTTGTTAAATTGCCTGGAGATTTCTTGTGTGGTGAAAGGCCTGTCATTAGCATTGGATAGGGTGTTCATACTCTGTTTCCTGATCTGACTGTGGTAGTTGGTGTCTGTGCTGGGGTTATCTGGAGGAAACAGTTCGGAGAAGATGGTTTTATAGGTGTCTTCTAAAGTGGTGGTATATTTTTGGGAGTTTGCGATGGTAGCTGGGGTTGAGAGCGGTTTCTTTTTCTTGATGGCTGTGTAGTATGGGGTTACCCAGGGACCCCGTTCGTTGGAGGCATTGCAAAAATTTTGCCATGATTTCCTTCTGGTTTGATTGATCAGGGTTTTATATTCTTTAAAATACCTTTGATAGGTTTGGTATAGTACCTGCCTATTGATAGGTTCTGATTCTTTCCTGTACTTCCTTTTAGCCACACGCACTTTCTTCCTGTGGGTTGTGAGTTCCTGACTCCACCATGGGGCTGAGGGCTTACTAGTTTTTATTCTTGTGGCTTGAAAGTATGCTTTGTGGAGAGCATTTTGTAGCTGTTCGACAGCATAGTCGATGTCTTGTGGTTGATTGATTGAGGTAAGATCAGTGGGATCCCAGTGGGATTTTATGTATTCCTGGTATAGGTCCCAGTTCGTGACATTATGAATTGTTAATTTTTCTGGGCAGTTTGCAAATGAGATTTTGGTGAAGATGTAAGCGTGATCACTCACTGATAGACACCCTTGGGTCTGGCAAGTGATTTTAAATTTCAATAGGTTTCGGTTACCGAGACACAGATCAATCCAGCTTTTCCCAGTGCTGCTAGAGAAAGTAGGCAGCTGGCTAGAATTCAGAGACTGGAGATCCATTTCAGAGAGGAATTCACTTATTGCATGTCCCCTTGTATCTTCGACTGGGCTATGCCAGATGATTTTGAATTGAAATCCCCACAAACCAGGATTGGGTTCGCAGAGAGTTCATTTATATGCTGTTTTAGTGCATTTAGAGGGGGATGAATGTCCTCTGATGGTGGAGCATATACATTTAGGATGAGCGAATGGTGAGAGCCATAACTAACCCTGATGGTAGTGATATAGTTGTTACAATATTGAGTTACCAGCTGGGCATTCAGGTTATTGTTGACAATTTGAAAGCCTGTCTTTATCAGTTGGTTGTCCTTGCTCCAGGTATAAATACGCCCCCTGCCAAGCAGAGAGACCTTTCTGTCGTAGAGGTAGGGTTCCTGGAAGGCGAGGATGTCAGCATTCAGCTCTACTGATGTCTGGACAGTATTTGACATGGCGGCCCGACACCTCTGTAGGTTTATTTGCAGTATGTTGAGGGTAGCCTTTGTTGGATGCGTTGGATTATTAGTCTGATTATAGATGCAGTTGTTAGCCATATTGAGAGCCTGGGAGGAAGCCATTATTCATAACATGTAGTCTGAATCTGACTTGCTTTATACCTTTTAAGCATCGGGCATGATTTGTCAAAGGCATTGTGATCGGTCGAAACCGCCTTATTTGCTGGGACTATCTTATTATAATGTCTACAGTTATAGCATTTGGGTTCACTTTGTCGGTATGGACAGTCCTTGAATTTATGGCGTTTTGTACAGTGGGTACAGCGTTGCTTCTCAGTGCACCTGTGCGATGTGTGCCCAAACCCAGTGCAGTTAAAGCAGCGGGTAATTGCTATGTAATCATCCAGTAAAATTGAGGACCAGCCTATGTAGACTCTTTGGTTCTGCATGAGCAAGTTTCTTATACTTGGCTGGACACTTAAGATAACATGTCTGGTGTTGCTGTTTCCTTTGGGGCGAAATCTGTGTTTAATTTTGGTGCTGTTGATAAACTCGTCTTCGGATAGAACTTCATGTAAGTGGCTATTTTGTTGGTAGATGTTCTGAGTTAGGTGTCCTTCTTCAATGTCATCAGGTACGTTATACAAGATTAGTTTTCGCAATTTCTTATTTCTTTCCACGATCTGTATTTTATTTGTTAAGGCTTCGTGGTTTTGGACTGCACTTTTTAGAGTCTGGAGGTCGGTATCATCATGCAACAGTATCTTAATGTCTCCACTGGGGAGAGGTCTCGCTGTCTTAATTTTAACTCCGAGCCTTTTGGGATCGACATGAGTTTGTAGGAGTCCCATTGTCTCTTCGGGGATTGGTGTTGGTTCCTCTGGTTCCCTTATGGCCAAAATTATTAACTCGTGATTCTCATTTTTTGGATTGTGTATCCCTTCAAGTTTGGCCGATTTGGCTGTTATAAGTTTTGTGGTCTGACTCATCGGTGTTAGATTCTTCTTTACGGCAGCTGAATATGTGCTTTTAAGTTTTTGGGTGCCGGTGATTTCGAGCGCCTTGACCCTTTCGTGGAGGGCAAGCACGACCCCGAAGATCTGATTGGCAGCGGCATGCATTTTCACCGCCGCCTCCCTTGCCTGAGTACGCTCTTTCGTTTTTATAGAGACTGTTGTATTAGTTGGAATGTATGATAAGATCGTATCGAGATTCTCGTTTATTGTAGTAATCAGGTCTTCCTCAATAAAGCTGTTATTAACAGCACCATTTTCGTCCTCAGTAGCCATATTGTCCACGATGTACTTTTGATGAGACTGCACTGAATATCTGTGCAGGGTGAGACAGAACAAGGCACAGTATTGAGCAGAGCCGAAAAGCTTTCCTAAGTGTCGTCTCCGAATTAACAGTCAATGTTCAAAATGATCGAAGAGAGGAGCAAGGATACGGCGATGTGGCTCGAAAATCGCCGAGTAGCTAACCCGAATAAAACGCTAACTGGGCTCCCACTTGTAACGCCCAGGAGAAACTCCCGACAGTTGATGTAATTACAAAAACAATCCAATAATGGACGTGGCTGGAAAAAGTAACAAACGCCGAACGCCGATCGGCTTACCCACGCCGAATGGGATTTTCCACCACATGGCACAAGATAGCCTTTGTCTACCAGATGATTAATTCCTGCCGTAATTATCCGTTAATCCTAGACAGACAGAGTTGAGACTTACAGATTATGTTACAGATTGCCTGGGCCTCACTTAACAGTCTTTCAATCCAGTGTAGTACATAAGGGGGCCTCAGTGGGGGACGGCAAAGGCCAAAATGATCAGATGGATATATCACCAAAAGTTGAGGACCGATTTTAAAAATATTGGTACTCACAGGTAGCTGTCGTTGTCCTGAATCCAACGGTATCGAGTTAACCACGATTGATCGAACAATGACCGAAAAACCACAATCGAAAACGGACGATATTTTTAAACGTTCACTCTCAACAACCAAGGTTAAGATACTGGTTACAAGGTTTTATCATTCAGAAGCTTAGCCCAATGGCTAAAAGAAAGTTTGACACTTAGCACAATTGCTAAAGGGAGAGAGATATATATATTGATATACCTAACGCGGCCCTGATCGAGAGAGAGCGAGCTCACTGTAAGTTCATCAGATGGTAAATACCTTAATCACTTGTTGATCCTAGGAAGTGGTAATCCCAGACTCAATGAATCAATGATTGGTTTGATGAAGACTCAGCGACTCTGGAAGAAGGAAAGTTCCTTTTCTTTTTGTGAGGGCAGTGAGTGGCGACGGCTGAAATTGGTTAATACACACACTTAGGGAAAAGGTTGATGACAACTGCTCCGACTTGTTGTCATCCCTCCTTTTTATTCGGGGGCTCCTCCTGGGTTTTTCCCATGACTTTGTTAAGAGGTTTAGTACCTCCTAACAAAGTCATGTTAGTGTTTTGTTAATGAAAATGTGATTATTGGTCTCAATGGGGACCAATAGTTACATTTTCACTCATTGATTCCTGGTGACACATTTGATGTATCATTTTCAACAAGGAAATAAGTCTGTGAGAAAATAGTTTATCTTTGCAGATTTTAGCAAAACAACTTTAACGAAAAATAAATTGAACAAAAATTTCTTCACCAAATTTGGCTCTCACAATATCATTTTGTCTGTTTTCATTATTTAAATTGAAGATAATTCAAAACTGAATTTTTTTCAGTTTGAGTAATGTATTTGATTAAATATAACATATTTTGATCTTAACATGCTTATTTTTACAAAAAATATTATACTGATTAAGGATCTCAATATTTTTTGCTAATTATTCAATATTTTTTATTTTTATAAATCCATATGCTTTTATTTAGTTTATGCGTGAAAGGGCAATGGCAGTGTCGACTAGCAACAGGAGAGGAAATGGTAACGACTTCAGCTTCAATAATGCCACCATTATGTTCAGCAGCAGATCATCAAGAATATACTGATTGCATCTCACATTGTCCTCTAACATGCCAAAATTTTCATGAAAGTCCATCTTGTACTATATCTGTTTGTAGGTCTGGATGTAGGTAAATAATTTTCATAAAATTTGTAACTTTAAAAAACTAAGATTTTTTGATAATACAAATTGAATTGCTATAATTAGATTAATTATATAAGTAAGACAAAACCTTTCAAACTTTGTTTCTAGCAGTTTAATCACTAAGTACAAAGGTTTTGTCTTACTTATTTTAAGTAGTTCTAGCTTTGAATGCATAGAAATTAATTATATATTAAATTATTTTAATAAATGTTCTAACAATGCACTTTCTAATATATTAAGTTGTTTTATTTAATTAAAACTGTTTTTCTCAGAATAAAAAGTTTTTAGAAACTCAAATGTTTAGGGATGTGAATAATTCTGGCTAGAGGGAATAGCAGCTCTATTTCCGGGTTGGAGGAGTATATCGCTAGGGCAGTGTTGTTCCTATGATGTAGGGTGTCAGACTTCCAGGAGTATACTCCGTGCCCATCATCGATCATAGAGATAACAGCAAAGTAATCTACATCAGGTCCACTAAACACAACTTAGAAACTAGGATCAAGAAACACAAAGCGGACACCCTACATGATAGAAACAACACCTCTCTAGCAGTATACTCCTTCGACCTGGAAATAGAGTCAAGTGTTTAAACTTTACAATCATCATCAAGAAGAAAAAGATAAAAATCAAGAAAAAATATCAGATTACTATTGTAAGCTCAACAAAAAGGGGGAAAAGACTTAACTTTAACTTGTGTCAGGAATAGCTAAGGGTGTTTGTGTGTGTGGGTGGTTTGACGGAGACAGTGATAAGTGTCTTCACATATAAACTGTTTATTTTTACAAAATTTTCTTACATGGTCCGCTGATTAATTATAGTCCTTCAGTAATATTTATTGTTGTTTAAATGAAAAATGAAATTGATTGATTCAAGGAAAGCATTAATATATTAATATTTTTATTAATTGCTCTTTTTTCAAAATTCTCTTCATATTGTAACAAAATTACTTAATGAGTTAAATTGAGAAATTTTACAACTAAGTTATTTTTAAAGTCCTAAAATTTGCTTTAATTCAATGATTCCCAAACTTTTTTGAGCCACTGCCTTTCTATAGACATATTCAATGCCCCCAATTGTACTCCAATGCCCCCTAATCCATTTTCCCTTGTGTGAAAAAGGCCTGGAAATATTCTTGAAGAAACTTTCCTATGAACTTCACACTCTGCGTCCTTACTGTACATTGTTTTCCATATGTGCAAACCATTAAATGCAATATTTCTTCATAGCTGTTTTAACGGAGAAAGGATAAGGTTGTCAGTGACCCCAATTCTTGTCTATGGTTATCGTTCAGTACCCTGCCTCCAGTGTCCGCTGTTGCCCACTTGCTTTTTTTTATCCCCTAGATTTACTCACCGCCCACAGGAGCAGTAGTGCCCACTTTAGGAACCACAGCTTTAACAGATTTTTGTCTAATTTTAAAGATACAATGTAGTAATTCTTATTTAAGACAAGCAAAGAAAAGTTTATCATCAGCTTATCAATATGTAAAGAATGATAATTACAAAATTCATTATGTAGTTATTATATACATTGATTAAAGCTGATGATTATTCAAATAATCTAAAACATTTTTTGGATTGTTATATGATATTGCTAAATTTTGCTTATTTACATGTTTGTCTAATTTTTCTTAAAACGAAAAGAACTCTTGGAAATGGACATGTAAACTTAAAATATTTGTAAATTTTAATTTTATATATATAATGTAAATTTAATAAAGACATTATAAGTTTTATGTTATATATAAACTTCTGCAGATGCCAGGATGGTTATATCTTTAATGAAGTTACAGGAACATGTGTTAAGCCGTCAGATTGTCCTTGTCATCATGGAAAACGTAACTATAAAGAAAAAGAAACTATAAAAATTGATTGCAAACAATGGTAATTATTATATATAAATAGTTTATGATTTAATACAGTTGAAATGATTACAACTGAATAGTAATTTTTCATTTTATATAAACATTATTATTATGGCTTTTTGCTATTATTTTGAAACAATAAATAAATGTTCTTTATAATGTATACTTAGTGGTGTTTGCTATAGTAAAATGGTGTTAAATAAATATACAATTTTTATATTCAAAATTAAATAGATATGCCTAATGAAATTAAGGTATTATTTAATTAAGTAATTTAATTAGAAAGTGCCTTATTTGTTTTAATTATTTTTATTTAGTTTCTCAAAATAGCTTTATGTTAGACAGTTACTTTGGGAACTTTTAGTTGCAATTATTAGAAATAATTGTTCTAATAATGTATTGCATGCTCAATTGTGAGATTCTTATTTTCACAATTGTCAACTTATATATATAATATATTTAATATATTATATATATACAAGGTCTGTTCAAAAAGTATCGGACCTTTGGTCGGCAAAAATAAATTTATTGACTTTGAGGTACAAAACCCTAATCCCCTTCAAAGTAGTCTCCTTGGTAATGTATACACTTCTCCCAGCGTTCCTGCCATTGCTGGAAACACTGCTGGAACGCATCTTTTGGAATGG
>NW_019385174.1:317043-344158 GCF_000671375.1 Centruroides sculpturatus
TATCGTTTATTCCGGTAGTGTTATCTATTATTTTTTGCCATTTATTAATTAATCTCATTGGATATCCATTTATATTGAATTTTTTCTTTAAAGTATTTATATGTTTATTTTTAATGATTTCGTTGCTGGTTCTATTTTTTATTTTCTTATACTCCATATGAAAAACATTCTTTTTAATATACATAGGTATATTAGAATTGTATCTTATTGTAGTTTCAATTGAACACGGTTTTTTATAAGGTTCAACTTCTAGCTTGTTATCTTTCCTAGTAATTACAACATCAAGGTAACGTATATTGTTATGAACATCATTTTCTTCTTCTATTGTAAATTGTATTTTTGTGTCTATGTTATTTATTATTTCTTTTATTTCCTTGATATTAATTTCTGTATTGTTGTATATAATTAAAACATCATCGACATATCTTTTATAATATTTCATACCGTGTATATTTCTAATTCTTTCGTCTATTTCGGTCATTATAATTTCTGCGAGTTTTGGTCCAATGACTGACCCCATACTAATACCATTCTCTTGTGTATAATATTTTCCTTCCAATTCAAAATAATTACTTTTATATGCAAATTCTAACAGTTCTATAATATCAGGTTCTACATCTATTTTCTTAAGTTGATTCTCTATCAGTTCCGATTTTATTGATGGGTACATATCTATCACATCTAGACTGGCTATTTTATATGTATTTTATATTTTAACACTTTTAAGATTGTCAAGAAAGTCATCTGTGTTTTTGATAGAATATTTCGAGTTTTTGTAAACTTTGAGCTTTTGTTTCAAGAATTTTTCTAAGTTATATAATACAGTGAATTTAAAGTCTACTATTGGTCTCACATTTTCATCTTTCTTATGGGTTTTAAGCTGTATATTTAATCTTGGTGTTCTGTCGTTATCCTCATACAGAATAAAATTCTTTTCATTTTTGGTAATTTTTTTAAGTTTTTGTAACTTTGTAATTCTATTTTTTAATTCGTCATATATTACATCTTTAGGGTTAATCGGTAGTTCTCTAAATTTATTACTTTTTACTATTTCAAGTTTTTTTAACATTATCCAATCTAGAGTCACAACAATAACTTGTTTCGATTTATCTGCTCTTATAATATTTAACTTATTCTCCTTTAGAAAGGTATACAATTTTTCTATATCATTTTTATATTTATAATAATTTTTATCCTTGATCTTCATTTTTCCTTTTTCTTTCTTAGTATAACTTTTAATTATATTACTTAAGTTAATTTTTAGAATTCTACAATCCACCTCTGTTAGCTCATTGCATATACGATCTAAATTTGGCACTATGTCTATTACTTCCCAATCGTTTGGTCCATTAAAGTCCAAACCTTTTTGCATTGTCTCTAGGATATCATTAGGTATATCAATTTGTGTTTTATTCAACACTAAAGATCTTTTCCATTCCGATATCTCTTCTATAGAAGGGTAGTTAAATTTTTTTACCAGTTTTTTATGTTTGTTCAGTTTATATTTATCGACATTGTTTCCTTGTGGGTTTTTTGTTTTATCTCCTTTATCTTCGAAATTAACGTTCTTTTTCCTTTTGTTGTATTTTTGTAGATCACGTTTTAGTCTTCTAATTTTTATATATTTAAATTTTATAGCAGATGTTAATATTTTTTGATTTATGTAATTTCTATCACGTGTTGGGATATTTTCTATTATAGACTGTGGGAGAGACAGTGNAATCCGACGAGAGCGCACTACATGACCTCACTCATAGGCCGATTGCCAACGACTGACGCTTTCTGCAGGCGGGAAAAAATTCAGGGCTGTGCATGACTGTCCCCTCCACAACTCCACCGAAGGAGGCCTCTCGCGCATCATTGGTTTACGCGGAAAAAAAAATGGTCCGATACTTTTTGAACAGACCTTGTATATTAAACTTAATATATTTAAAATCAATAGCAAGTTTTTCCAGAAATTAGGTTTGTGCTGAATTTATAATTCAACTATAATTTAATTTTTGCAAACCTATGCCATATGAAATTAAGCAGGATTATAATTTTTATAATCATTTCTAAATTTGCCCATTTTTCCTTTTTACAATGAATTCAATAGAATATTCTACAGTTTCAGAATCCTTCATCTGTACAAGCCAAAAAATCTATTCATAATTTGAAATAGTCTTTAAACTCATCAAAGCTAATATTTTCAAAATAATATTATGAACAGATATCAAAACTGAGACCCAATTCAACATGTAAAATATATGTAAAATCAAAACATGTAAAAACAACCAGAACATATTTATACATTCCAATATCTATCCAATATTCCATATCTATACCAAAACTAATGAGGTAAACATGTACAAAGTCAATGAAATCAAAACACTAATGTTGAAACTTATAAAATGCAACAACTGTGAAATCTCACATGTTTTTTTACTAAAGACTACCCGTGTGAGGAAGACACATGGTAACATGACTATTATGTGAGCAACAAACATAATAAAATGTACTTCATTAGCACTGGAAACATGTAATATCTCCAGATCACTAAACTTTTTCAGCTTCCAGCAAAACATAGAAAATGTAGCAATTCACAATTGTTTTTAGAATCCACCTGATTTCAGTTTCAGGTTTACAGAGTTCATTTGAATTGGAATTCATCAAATAGAACACATATATAGAATTCAAATTTTAACATGCCAGTATAAGACATGCACTGAGCCATACTATGTTACCCAGGTTATATACCACATCCACCATGCTTTGAATAGCTGTATCTCATCCCTAGAGTTGATACAATTGGAGTTTTGGCTGGCTTTAAATATTTCAATAGACTAAGAGCTTGATGTGGAGCTTGATTTGTAGAGGATCTGATGTGCTGGTCCTGATTTAATTTAGCCTCTATATGATCTTATGAAGCAAATCTTGACAAAGTGATGGTCATTTTAGAATGTTTTGTATCATAACTATGTTTATATCAGCTATCATAACTGTGTTTATATAGCCTCTGTTCTAATGTTCTTGTCTGTGTGGATACCACTCACACAGACAAGATCTCTCCTGAACCTCTCATCTCCTAATGGAACACTATACACTGGGGAAGGATCTAGTGCCACCAAAACGTCATTAGAACTGAAGATATATGAACACAATTATGATATAAAGCATTCAGTTATATTAACTCTAGGGATGAGATACAGTTATTCAACGCATTGTGGGCATGGTATAAAACATTGTTATAATCTAGGTGACATAGTATGGCTGGTCTGTTCAAATTTTAATTCTACATATGTGTTCTATTTAATGCATTTCAATTTGAAACAAACTCTGTAAACCTGAATCTGGAATAAGTGGATTCCAAAAATGTTTGTGAGTTGCTACACTTTACATGTTTTGCTGGAAACTGAAGAGATGTAGTAGTCTGAAAATCTAATTGTACAGCTTCAGTTTCTAGCTTAAATACTTTTGTTTCTAATAATACAACTAAGTAACAAAATTATATAAAAATAAACATAAAATTATTTTCTAATAAAAACAGCACTCTCTATATTAAAAAATATATAAGTATCCATGTGACATCTAAGTGTATGCAATTTGTTAAGATGATTCAGACTAGTATTAACAAAATATATCAGAGGTATTTATCATTATTTGAATGATAATCTAATTTTAAATAATTGCCAACTCATAACTTCCATCTACATATTTTTACAATTATTATCTACACTGTTTACATATGCAGCAATTTATAACTCATTTTTATCATTTGTGTTGTTATTTACAAGGGCCATTCACTAAGTAATGCACATAATTTTATTTCTTGGCTACCTTTCATTGGAATTGAACGAACCTTTGCATAACGTATTTTTACAATTGTTGTATAATGGCATGAAGTTACCTTTAATTCTGTTAGGTGATTGTAGTATTGTTTAGTTTTAAAATGGCAGCTGCACTTGAGACACATACAAAGCAGAGAGCTGTGATTGAATTTCTTTTTGCAGAGTACAAGACCATCTCAAACATTCACAGACGGTTACAACATTTCTATGGGGATGAAGCAGTGGATAGGAGTACTGTCAGTCATTGGGTTAGCAGAGTGTCAATGACAGAACAAGGTAAAGCGAGACTGTCAGATCTTCCACGCTTGGGATAGCCACATGCTGCTGTGACTTGGAGACAGTTCAATGCGCCAATAGGCTTATTCAAGACGACAGGCGAGTAACAACTAAACGACTTGCCACTCAACTAAGCATCTCTGTGGGTAGTGCCAACACAATTATCCACTGCTTAGGTTATTCCACATGTCAAGAAGTAGTTGAGAGAGAGACTAGCTGAGTGGTATCAAACTGGCATATAGGCTCTGGCATCTAGATGGTGTAAGGCCATAGATTTAAATGGAGACTATGTGGAATAAGGCTACCTTTCCACAATTAATTGGCTACAAATACCCCAATTAAATCAATTAAACCAAAAAAAAAATGGCCCCAATTAATTGGCCAGGAATAAGGCTACCGCCCCAATTAATTGGCTACAAATACAATTTGTAGCCAATTAATTGGTGAATAATGTAGTATATTTGGATTTGTAAAAGAAATAAACCTTGAGTAAGAAAAAGACCTATGTGCATTACTTATTGAATGTCCTAGTATTTTTATCTTTTTTAGTTATATTTATGTAATAATTTGTCACTTAGTCATCTATTAACTAATTTTCTGTTATTGTGATCCATTTTGTAAAAAGAATGTTTATTGAAAAGCTTTTTAAAAAGCTTTGTTTTATTATCTGTATTACTAAAGAAGTTTACACTGATGCAAATGAAAGGAATGAAAGTACTTGAAGAATATTTAAATCTGGTTTTCACGTTTTTGTGTTTTAACACCCAATTTAAATTTTTAAATTTTATTTTTAATGATTATGGTGTATACCTTTACTAATTTTTGTAAATTATTTAGAAATACAGTAGAGCGTCGTTTATCCGAAAGTCGGTTATCCGAAAGCATTCCAGTCAGCAAATTTAAATTTTCGCTAGTGCTGTGGTGCTGCAATCTTTGGCTATATCTTGGGCTACTCCAATATTTTTTTTTGTTGGTGTGTGTGTTTTAGCTGGCAGCACTGGCACTTTTGTGTGGTGTTTTTCTGAGGATTGTGTGTCATGCTGAATTGAACGTTTTTGATACTAGATCATCTTCTAAAGTATATATTTTTTGGTTTTTATATTTTTCAATATATTTATTTTGTTTGTAAGAAATAAAGAAATAATTTTTAACGATACAATAGCCACGATTATTATTTTAAAAAGTATACGTTAGGCTTAATATCGATGAAAATTCACCGCGAAGCGACACTTAACGGAGAAAAATTTCAACGCTGGAGAGAATGTATTTTTTCGTACATAATTGGTTATCCGAAAAATAAGTTATCCGAACAACCTCAGTCCCCAATTGATTCGGATAAACGACGCTCTACTGTATTAAGTTTTGAAACAATATGATTTAAAGGTTTTGTTTTATTTAAGTTAGTTGATACAATGATATTAAATATTACTTTTACTTAAATTACTTTTTGAAATATTTATAGTGTTTGCACATCAGGACGATGGATATGTGACAATACTGCATGTCCTGGAGTCTGTTCAACTTGGGGAAATTCTCATTTTATTACATTTGATGGCCACATTTATGATTTCCAAGGGACTTGTGATTATATTTTAGTAAAAGGAAAAATAAATGATGAAAAGTCTTTTTCTGTCATAATACAAAATGAAATATGTGGTACTGGAGGCATTTCCTGTAGCAAAAGTATAACATTTGTAATTGGTAAGATCAAATTTAAAAAGTTATTTTTATTTAATATTTTATTTAGCGTGATTGCATTGTTCGAGGAATAATAATTCAAGTGTAGACCAATAATATAAATTATTGATTAATAGCAAAAATTATTGATGTAGCAAATTTTGTGTTTTCCAAAAGCAATCTATTTAAAGTTTTTATTTTATTGTATGAAATGTTACAAAACTCTAATAATTATAGATGGCTTGCTTATTGAATTGCAGGAGAGGATCTGACTTATTTTTTATACCATTGATCATTAACTTTTTTACTTCAAAATGTTTTATTGGAAATACTGAAACAATCGAGATTAAATTTTTTAGAAAGTGAAAAATTTTACACTTCTATTGCTTAGACTTCTTTTTTTATTTCTGAATGATAGTAATACATCCAAGTTCAACATTTATCATAACTATTCTTTGATAAAATAGTTAAACTATCCTATTAATCTCCATATAACAAAATATGCATTTCAACTTCTTTTAATTCTTTTTAAGTAAAAATAATACTAACTTGGCTTCATATCTGTATGAAAATTTATTTTTGCTAGCATTTTGAAAAGATTTCCTAACTTCAAAATCATTGTACAGGAATGGTTAAATAAAACCAGAGAAAAAGTTTTTGTGCAATTCTACTAAAGATCCCCATGTATCAAAAATATTAAATTTTACCTTGAATAATATTTTAGAATTTCATTTAAAATTGAAATTTATTTTGATTTTTCTATCAAGATTTAGCTCTGTCAGAAATAAATTTTTTTTATTTTTGAATAGTATATATTAAATTATTGAGTATCATTATCTTTGTTCTTTTATAACTTATTTCTTTTTGTTAATCTATTTAATTACTTGGCTTATCAGCCAAGTAATTGAAAAATGTTATCTGTAATAAAATAAAAAAACACTCAAAAAACCTTAACAGTCCAGTACTAAATATTTAACAGAAAACAAACATTTTCGACCATACTTTCAGTCTTCTTCAAGTTTAAAAAAAACCAGTGAGATTTGAACAAGTGAATTCAAAGAACAATAATTATGAAATTGTTTTCAAAGAACCTGGAACAGCACAAGCAGGTTTTTAAAGCCATGGAGCATTCTAAGCTTGTGTGTAAACAGTTATGCAAAAATTCCATGGCTTTAAAAACCTGCTTGTGCTGTTCCAGGTTCTTTGAAAACAATTTCATAATTATTGTTCTTTGAAATCACTTGTTCGAATCTCACTGGTTTTTTTTAAACTTGAAGAAGACTGAAAGTATGGTCGAAAATGTTTGTTTTCTGTTAAATATTTAGTACTGGACTGTTAAGGTTTTGTGAGTGTTAATTTTATTACAGATAACATTTTTCAATTACTTGGCTGATAAGCCAAGTAATTAAATAGATTAACAAAATGAAATAAGTTATAAAAGAACAAAGATAATGATACTCAATAATTTAATATATACTATTCAAAAATAAAAAAAATTTATTTCTGATAGAGCTAANAAAATTTTTCTTGTCTACTTGGAACACTCTGCACATTCTATTTTTTCAAATTTATTATTTTTTGCCTGAGGACGACGATATAATACTCGTCGAAAGTACTTGCAATATAAGAAAATCATGTTAACACTGAACTCAGTGCTTGTTATCAAGAAGCTAATTCTGTAAGGAACAGGAAGTGATAATTAGAAGGAACAAGATGTAAAGAATACAAAAAGCAGAATTTTTAAATTGAATACGTTAATTTTTCTAACTAAACTTTCATTGTATCACATGAATGTGTATTACCTTGATTAGAAATTGCATTTCTTTCCATTCATTAATAGTAAATATTTATTAGTAATTGCCAAATGCAAATTGTCTAATTGAACATAGTATGTCATTGTAATGGTGAATTTATTGAATGAAATTGAATCAAACAGGCTCATAACAAGGTATGCCATTATTGTAATGCACCGTTTACGAAAACAAAAAGGGGTTACACAATAGTAGGGTTCAAGTACCAGGCCTGGACTTTCCAAATAAAAGAAACAATAATTTCCACCACCACAGACAATAATTAACAATAAATATAAAGTTTAATTCTATTGACAAAAAAACACAATAATGGGTTAATTGACCCGAACAAAAAGTTAACTAATTGTAAAGTAGTAACAAAATCAATAATCAAAGAAACTTGTACGTATTTCTAATCAACAAAAAAATTTTATCTCCACCTCAAAAATTATGATTTTACAGCAAAAGATACTATCTCCTCTAGTTTATCACTGCTGTCGCTCCCACAGTGGTCACCTGAAGCTCCCTTCTCCGTCGTGGATGTGCTGCTTTTTATTGTACCTCAAATGCAGCTCCGCACTGTCTTAATTTACATAAGATGTCGTTCCAGGATCAGGCACCGATGCAAACTAAGTTTGCTTTTTCTTTCATGGTCACTGGTGCTTAGGAGTTTGTCCTTAACAAAAAAAGAACCCCGAAAAGAAAATAATTAAATAAAAATAACGCCCCAAAACATAAAATAACAATCGGACATTGACTCCTTTACATTATAATCTCATCAAACACACAGAACTATCAACATTAACATTGTTTTTTCCTTTTTTTGTGTAAATGTTAGCTTATATCATTGATGAAGATAATACGTGATATTGTATTCATGAATATTTTCACTGGATATTATTGCAAAGTTTTTTGTTCTAGTTATTAAGCAGTCTAAAAAAACTTACATTTTTCACTGTACCCAGGAAATGAAATATATATTTTCATCTAATATAAATAAATTTCAATTTGACAGCAAGTATAGTAATTCTACAACATACTTATTCACAAATCTCATGGCCTTTAAATAGTTTGTCATCTATACTTTTAATGTACTTAGTGTTTTGCAATTTCTCAAATTATTAGATGATTGTTTTTAACTAAAATATGAATTTAATTTTTATCAATCCTATTTATGGTTCATTATTTACATCAGAATTGTTTTCATGAAATTTTTAAACTATTTAGTAAAGTTCTCTGATTTCAATTTGCAACAATTACAATCACCTATATGTGATAGATTCAGTCATAGTACAACTTTCTCATGTATTTGATAGTGAGTAATATGGTATTCAAGCATTCAGTAGAACACATTAGATTCAACAACATACTCAGTTTTGTTATTAAAAATATTGATAATTTTCAAGTTATTACTATTTATTAATATTAATAATTCTTTAATTAAAACTTTCTGTAATTATACAATGATGTTCATTGTACAGTTATGAAATTTATTTAAAACTAAAATTTTAAAAATGTAACAACTTCTACTTGACAATTGGTTTATTAAATTTAGAAATTAATAAACACTGCAATAACCTAAAAAACCAGCAACAATAATGCTGGTTTTTTAGGTTATTGCAGTGTTTATTAATTTCTAAATTTAATTAACCAGTTGTCAAGTAGAAGTTGTTACATTTTTAAAATTTTAGTTTTAAATAACTTTCATAACTGTACAATGAACATCATTGTGTAATTACAGAAACTATTAATTAAAGAATTATTAATATTAATAAATAGTAATAACTTGAAAATTATCAATATTTTTAATAACAAAACTGAGTATGTTGTTGAATCTAATGTGTTCTACTGAATGCTTGAATACCATATTACTCACTATCAAATACATGAGAAAGTTGTACTATGACTGAATCTATCACATATAGGTGATTGTAATTGTTACAAATTGAAATCAGAGAACTTTACTAAATAGTTTAAAAATTTCATCAAAACAATTCTGATGTAAATAATGAACCATAAATAGGATTGATAAAAATTAAATTCATATTTTAGTTAAAAACAATCATCTAATAATTTGAGAAATTGCAAAACACTCAAAACATGCAAAACNTTTGTATTTAGATATTTATTATGTATATAAAAACAGTGTTGGTGAGAGTATCATGACACTCTCCTAGGGACATTTCAGATGACGTCTAGACCAGGCATGGCCAACATACATCCCGCGGGCCAGATCCAGCCCATCTAATGAATTTATGTGGCCTGTGATCAATCTTTCAATATTAGGTACTCAAGTCCAAATAGCTCGATGAAAAATTCTGACAGCTAAAAAAAAAAATAAAAAGGTCAACAACTCACTGTGCGTTTAGAGTTAACCCTCCATAACAAATCTTAAGTACAGCATAGAATGTTGGTAAAGCATGATAATGTGAAAAATGTATCTGTAATCACTATCTACAATTTAGTCTCTATGAGGTGACACCACAATGAGATCTCACACCACCTCAAAATCTTCCTAGGGCAGCCTCTGGTTCGGCCTGTGGAAAAAGTTTTCTTTCCAATTCAGCCCAGGGGCAAAAACTGTTGGCCACCCCTGGTCTAGACCTTTGTTTATATAAGAAGATACTTGTACTTTTACCTTATCTTCTGTCATTTTTGGTATGTGTACTCTATACAGTTTAGATTAAACTCTCTGTTCAAACCAAGCAGTTCCCTTTTTACTTTACTCTGCTGGCATACCCTGCATTTATTACAACAGGTTATGGCCCAGGACGAGCCTTCTGAACAGAAATAAAAGAAAATTCCCAAGGAAGAAGCGTGATTAATAAATCTGCAGAATGTAGTGATTTTTTTTTTTGGACTATTTCTCATGCTCCACAAATCTAATCGCTACAAAACTTGGAAAACCAACAGAGAGCAAAGGTATGAATCCTTTTTTATAAAATTCCATGCCAATAGTTACAACCAAGTATTGAGAAGTCAACTTCTGGTCAAGCTAGTGAACAAAAACACAGCAATGGATTTAAATGGAACTCATTTTTGGTGGGAAATTATTGGTACACAGATACTGTAACCCACTGAATTCGAAATGATACAACGATTTTCTTATCACTAACAATATTTAATAATGACCACAATCAAAATTGAACCTTTAAAGAAGGATAATATGACACGTGGAAAATCCAAGCAAAAGCTATCTTAGTTAAAAATGAAACATGGAAATACATGAATGGGACCTACTCATTGATGATGAGGAAAAAGCAGCCACATAGGACAAAGATGATTCCAAGGCCCAAGCTCACTTAATTCTCACGATCAGTTCCAGTGAACTAAAACAAGTCAAGGGATGTAAGACTGCTTTGGAAATTTGGAACAAATTGGAATTCTTTTACCAATCTAAAGATCCTGTGTGCAAGGCCACACTCCTGAAACAGCTCATACTGCATAAGATGGATGAGCCTGAGGCCACCAGAGACCACCTCAACAAATTCTTTGATACTGTTGATAAGCTTTAAGATCTAAATGTTAATATCAATGATGATCTTCACTATAATGTTATTATATCGCTTTCTGCCATCCTATGAAAACTTTCATTGTGCAATCGAATCACATGACAATCTGCCAAATCCAGATGTCCTTAAGGTGAAGATCCTCGAAGAGCACAAATCACAAAAAGCAAAAAGATCAATGCAGTACTCAATGCCATGTATGCCGAAAAGAAGAAAAATTTCAAAAACAAAAATGGTTGTAGGAATCCAAAAGGCAAAACTCCATTCAAATTTGAGAAAATGAATCCAAGTGGATCGAAATGTGCATATTTGAAAATTTTCGAATATCTGAAGTTCCAATATTGTTGAACCTAAGGAAGGAAGGCTATTAAATAAAGCCAAAAATATTAGTTTGATTAAAGAAATTGCTAGAAAAAGTGTTATGTTACTTATTTACAGAAGTTCTAGCTTTCCGTGCATAGAATTATTTTTAACTTTATTCAGTAAATTAATTCAAAATATTATAATTTAAAGATTTCAATCACTTATTAAGCCTTAACTCTAAATCATGCAGCTTTGACCTTGACCCTGAAAATTGTTAATATGAATTTTCAATAAAGCAAACAACTTACTATTTCTCTAGTTGATTTGTGTTAACATGAATTGGCTATAATAAAAATAAAATTGATTCTATATGAAGATTGCAATACTCTCTCAATATGATTTACTGATTACTTTGAACATAATAACCTTTTGGTGTTTTTTTGTGGATCTTTGTGTTAATGTAATATAATTAAGTCATATATCTATAAGAACTTTCTGGATCTATCAATGAAACAAACTTCATTTTAACAGTAACAAATTGAATCTTGTCGAGAAAAACTTTCAATTTCCTTGATTGAGATGTTAGGGTCAGATATTATTGATTGTTTTTATCTAAATGAAAAATCTTATATGAAATTTAAAACATTATTTTAACAAACATTAGGTTGGAAATGTTTATTAGAGGAGTGGTAGATCTGTAAACAATACTATGATCAATTCATAAGTTTATCAATTCATGTAAGATTATAAGTTTAGAAGTGTTGAGATTCTTATTTAATTGATTTATTTTTTATTTTTTTGGTTGATTTTTGCATATATGATGGAAAATTTGGAAAACTAATTGGGACAGCATTCTTTTTTGATGAATGATCCATTTCATACCCATTCTTTGGGTATGAAACATCATTCATCAAAACAGAATGCTGATAGACAATTAACATCATCATCAGGAAGATAGAAAATAAACAACACACACCCACACACCCACCACCTTTTTTTTGATATGATTTCATTGACATTTTACTTTTAAATTTATAGAAATTTATGAAAGTTAATCACTTTACAATTTTATTTTACTACTAATTTATAAAAATGAATGCAACAACTAGACACCTTTCACTTGAAGAAAAATGTTTCATAATTTGTTTAATAATCTGAAACTATGTCATTATTATTAATGGAAAAATGTTTCATTAAAATTTATTATAAAGTTTATAGAAAAATATGTGATTTATGCAGTTGTAATTAGTATGCTCTGGTGGAAACAATAAATATCTTTTTACTGTTCTTTTTACTATTGAATGATTGTGTCCGTAATGTATAGGTAGCATGGCATAGTACAACATGCTTTTACAAAATTTGGTGTTATAAAAGACTTTTATCAAATTACATTAATATAATTGCAATTAAATTTGACATCATTATGAATTATCTACATATCTCAACAGAAGTTAAAGATTAAAAGAATAATATTTATGTCAAAACAGTTTTTTTCTTTGCAAATATAAATTGAAAATGGTACAATACAGAATCATTAATGTTAGAAGGATTTGTTGCATATATCATAATTAAGTTACAATCTTTTTTGTTAATTAACTTTATAATAATTAATATGTATTATATATATTAGGTGGTGAACATTTGATGTTGTTTAAGAATACTCCATTACTATATAAACATTTAAATTCACAATTTCAAGTAAAAGAAGTAGGAATGTTCCTTCATGTTACAACTGATATTGGTATATCTATACAATGGGATAAAGGAACAAGAATATATATTCGTGCTGAACCAATTTGGATGAACAAAGTATGAAATTAACTACTATTAATCATATGTGTATATATATGTAGCAATAAGTTTTATATTAAAACAATAATATTTAATTATTATTAAGAATTAATTAATAAGAATAATAATAAATGGAAGAATTAATATTATGTAAAAGAAATATATATATATATAATCTTTAAATCTTTAATAAAGAATTTAAAGAATATATACATTGATATACAGTAATACCCAGAACTTACGCGATAGGTAGGACAGAGCGATAACCACATAAGTCGAATTCGCGTAAGTCGGGGTATAATTTTGCATATAAATACATACAAATAATTTTTAATTGGGGCCGGAGACTAAAGAAAACAATAATTTAGAAAAAAATGTTTAATTAATAAAACCTTAGATAATACATATGTATAACAAATTTTGTTATTATACAATTTTTCACATTTACTTGATTATCACACCATAATTTTAACATTGTTTCCATCTCAGTGATAATACCATAATGTTTACGAATGATGCTTGAATTTAAAGATTGAGCATTTTTCACAGCTTCGAGAATTTTTTATTTACCTTTTATAATTGTTCTGACTGTCAATTCCAGTAGATCAAACTTATTTGCCAATTCACAAATTTTCATTTTTGTATCAAAGTCTTTAATAATGTTAACTTTACATTCCAAAGATAAAGTTTTTCTTTTCTTGTTTGATGCAGAAGAATCAGTTCTACTTCGTTTAGATGACATAGTAGAGTCTCCCAAGTTTCCGTAGATATAACAAACACAGAAATAAATAACACAAAATAAATTGTAGCTATATGTCAATTCTGTGCGACACATCCAAACATGTAAGCCAAACAATAGTGTGGGGGGTGAGTAATCAAGAGTTGAGTGATACTCAAACAAAAGACGAATCGACGAGATATGAAAATCGCGTAACTCCAGATTTGCATAAGTCGGGGTAGCGTAAGTCGAGGTATTACTGTATATACTGTATATTCTTTAAATTCTTTGTTTTCTGTTGTCAAAAGAAAAGCTGTATAAAAATATAAAGTAGTAATGAGCAATTATTTGGAGCCAATGCCTGGCTGCAATTTTTAAATTAAACGAATTAATTAAAGATATATGCTTTCCACTTCAAATTAGTAGTGGCTTGCCCCTGTACATCATACTTTTTTTTAACAATAGAGTTGTGCCAGTCATTTCCCCTGAAAGGTGTTAGATAAATTCTAACACCTTTCAGGGAAAATTTTTGAATTGAAATAACATGACTTCCAATTTGTGTCAGAAGTTCATATATAGTTAATTGGGGTCTCCTATTCCTAAAGTTTCCATATCTGGTCTTGTCTTTCATCTATCTAACTCTGTTCTTGAGATTAAGGAAAGACTGATGGATTACAGTTGGAATTTATAGGTCTACAATTTTTTTGAATTGCAGCCCAATAATGGTTTTAAAAATTTCTTTTTACTCACAGCTTATCATATTTAAATGTAGTTATAAATTTTTTAAGTTGCTATTCATATGATTCCTATAACAACAGAAAATAGACTATATACTTCTTTTAGAAGTCTAAATGTTTTGTTTATTTAGTGCTTTTGAAAAGAAAAATGCCTTGTCATCAGAATACAGTATAAAAATGTACAGAAACTGATTATAATAAAAATAAAGAGAGAAACTTTTGACTTATAAAATCAATGATGGTAGTAATAGTAAATTTAAACTAATTTTATAGCTTATTGACTGTTTGTGCTCCAAAAAAGCAGAAACACTGTGTTACTTATCAATTAAAGTTAAGATTGGATTCTAAAAGAAAGTTATAATTTATTTTGTTTGTATAATTTATAATTTATTTTTATTTTATATAATTTATTAATTTGGCTGAATGCCAAATTAATAAATTATATAAAATAGTTATTGCCAAATTGTTAATGAATTGTTAATCTTTGGTGGACTTTGTTTTTATGTATTGAATTAAAATTTTTGTTTTTGATCTGATTGAAACTTAAATATATAAAAATAAGTACATAGGTTTATAAGTTTGTGAAGCATTTAAAAAATTTAATATTTATAAACTACATAACAGATAATATATTTTTTAATATTGAAATGAAGTAAATGCTCCAAGTTTTTCATGAATACTATATGCACATAGTTGTTATGATTTGTTGCTAGGAGGCAGCAGTAACAAATATGGTGTTTAGCAAATGTGAAAATCAATATGTATTGTAATAAGCAAGAACTTTGTTGTTAACCAGGGCTGTGGAGTCGGAGTCGGAGTCGTGAAGTTTTGGTGTTTTAGCCGGAGTTGGAGTTGTCAAAAAATCCGCCAACTCCGACTCCTTTTTACTTATCAACTTGTTATGTATATAAAACAGAAAAGTATTAGAATTGTGTCAAATTTGACCCTCAAGTTCTTTTTTTTGCAAATCTACACATTAAATTTTGGTTCTTAATGAAAGGTCGACAGGGTGAAGACATAAAAGTGGTCATGTGTCATATCTCTTAATGAATATTTTACTTGTTATTAGCATTCAAAATTTAAAAAAAATATAATAAAACTCATCTCTACCCTCAAAGTAAGCTTTTTTGCCATTTTATAATAGTACAGTAAAACCCATTAATATGTTCTCGCCTAAGATGTTAGAATGTATATGGGGACATGATTTAGTTCAACCACTTTAACACTTAATAACTAACTTCTGTGTTAAACCGTCTGATTCCGATTCTGACCACTCTGACCACAGAAATTATTAGGCTTCAAATAGAATGAACAAAATCATGCTCCCCCCACACAGTCTAACATCCACACATATAGAAAAAACCTCAAATCTTTTGCATATCTTGAAATTTTACGGTGTCCTGAGTCCAAAAATGTAAAAATTTGGGAGAGGTCATTTTTTGAGTGAGCGCTACACTTTTTCTCTGTTATATACAACAGCCGGAAAAGTAAAAATTATCGAATACATACTGTATTTATATATTACTTAGAGAAGTCTTTTAGCTTTGGAATAAAAAGTTTCTACGCTCTATCTTTATTAGAACTCTATGTATTGAATCTTTTATTCTGAGGTCATGTGATGACATCAGAATTTCCGAGTCTCTTTCGGTAACAAATCCGCTCCTGGTCGGAGTCGGAGTTGGATGGTAAGGAAAAGTCAGAGTTGGAGTTGGAGTCAGTAGATTTTTATGCGACTCCACAGCCCTGGTTGTGACTATACAGTGATGTTTAGGAGAATTCCAGAAGGTGCCACCTTTATACAACACTATCCTGAAATAATATGCAAAATTTTGGGATGAAGGATGTCTGTTCACAACTCTTTATCCTGAACATCCAGAGCCAACTGAACAAATTGTGGATCATGTTTGAAAGTTTGACAAGCCTATGAGCATAGCCTCCATAAGTCCACAATATTTGCAACTTTAAAAGTTGGCATCTTAAAATCAACACTGTGGTGAATTCTCCACAAGAAACTAAAGCATAAACTGTTGACTATAATATGCTGATACACATGAAGTATCAGCTAGCTGTCTGCTGAATCAGCAAAGGTGGACACATTAAACATTTGTGACTCTGTAAAAATACTTGGAGAGTTTACCTTTATTTTTAGTCTTAAGAAGTATAGTATTTTAAAAGAATTAAAAAAATTGGAGTTGGTTGTTTTATCTTAAAAATTGTTTGTAGTGTAAAATACCCTGGGAAATTCTTCTCTTTCAATACTGACTTTTGAGAAGTTAAAAACTTTCTTAAAAAAAAAAAAGTTAAAATTAAAAATTCAAACAACTTTTTTTACCAGCAAAAAAAGGAGGTAATATAGCTTATTAAAGAATTTTTTGCTGGTAAAAAAAAAGAATCATTTGAATCTTTAATTTGAAAGAAAAAAATTTCTTGGAGTATAGTATCTGTTGTGTAGTTTATGAATAATAAATTTTTAAAATGTTTCACAGACTTATGAGTAACTTGTATTTATTGAATTCATATATATTATTTTCATATTACATATATGTAAATTGATATTTTATTTAATTATTAGTTGGAAGGTTTATGTGGTGATTTCAATGGCGATAGTGTTGATGATTTAAAACAGCCATCTGGAGATATTCCTGCAGTTGATGTAATAGATTTTGCAAACAGTTGGAAAATGCATTTATATTGTCAGAAACCAAAGCAGCTTATAGATTCATGCAGCTTACATTCGGAAAGACATAATTGGGCTAAAAACAAATGTTCTGTTTTAAAATCGTCATTATTTAGCAATTGTCATGAAGAAGTGAATTTAGAACCTTACTATAAAAGGTTAGAATTTAATTTAATAAATTATATTTTTTATTTTTTATTATTTGAAACCAAGATATAATGTATTAAAGTGAAATATTGACTTATATTTTCATTATGGGATAATATCTTTGATACTATTTTTAATAATAGTATTAAAAAATATATATATATNGCCGCATGCATCTTTACGGCAGCCTCTTTGACGGCTGTCCTTTCCTTAGTTTTTACCGTTACGCTCGAGTTCAACGGAATGTTGGTAAAAATCACTTCCAGTTGAGTGTTGATAGTGTTTAAGAGATCCTCTTCGATGAAACTATTATTAGAAACAGTTAAGTCCTCCGTTCCTTCTTCCATGATTAGAGGGTATAGAATGGGAGGTATAGCAGAAATCAGTGATTTTTTGTGAGTCAAATGATGTATCACACTACACGGTGCTCCCAACACGACCCCCAAAGACAGCCGAAAACACCGCCGAATTTGGGTCAGTTAGAGGATGAGCACGTGGCAAGGCCAATGACCTTAGACCCTTTGTCTTGGTTCAAACTTAAAATGGACGTAACTTGACAACTAATAGCCGTAACAAGATGAAAATTCCGCCACAGGTAGCTGTATACACGAACTAAGGAACACCTTAAGATCGACCGCTCCGAAGGCCCGAAAAGCCCGCACGACGGCCCGAAGTGAAACAGATTCCGGTCCCAATAAAACTGAAACGGCTCGCCGGATCTTAAAACTAAAGACGTCGTTTTAACCAGCATAGAATCCTCTTTCAACCGATGTAAGATAAGTCCACTTACCGGCGGAAATTACCCGGAAATGGCGGCCGGAGTTCCTTGATCTTCCGGAGGCCGTACCTTCTGAGCCGTTAAACCGATCCGGAAAATAAGACGTCAATCTGTAGAACTCGATGAGACGTATCCAACGATATACTATACTCCACCGATTGTTGAGTTGGAACGTCGATGCGAAGATCGAAAGCAGAGCACATGGAATTCACGTCCTTACGGTTTCGCGACTCGTCGCCCTCTCCTGTACCTGGAAACTTCTTCCATCTCTGCATTATACAGATTTCTGTCTTATAGTAAAGTTTAACATAGAAAATTTCCTTGTTCTAAAGTTTTTTGTTTTGGCATGTTTTATTTAGTTTCATTTTACACAGGTTTTTAGCATAAATCATTGTAAAACATACAATGTGATGCAGTGTATTTTGTTTAATACTGCTTTATTATAAATATTTAAAATATTTATTATTCAAAATAGGTATTCCAAGCAAAAATGGTTTATTTTTGCTTGTTGACTCCTTTCTAAAGTAGATCCAGTGATCTCTTTCTATAGCAACACAGAATAAGAATAAACTACTAATTGATGAAATAAATAATAAAATTGGATTTTACATAAATAGAACTGTGTTATATTTGGAAACTTGTATTATGCAGTGTTATATTGAAGTTTACAAGTCTTGCAAAACTATATTTATTTTCTGCTCTTAGATTTTCTTTTTTAATATCTTGGTCTCAAGAACTTAAAGTACTTCATGCTAAAATCACATAGAAAAAGTAAAAAAGGTAACTGTCTTTCAGTGTTATAATGCATGTTACAAATTTGAAAGGATAACATAAACTTTTTAATAAACTTCTACATTCACAAAACACCGGGATGAAATCAACACATACCTGAACCAGTTACTGGTGTTGGAGAAAAGACGAATAAATATCTTAAACATTTTCGAACCTTACTAGTTCTTCTTCAGACAATAAAAAGCAACAGAATGCAGAACAAAAAATAGAACATCGATATTTAAACAAAATTTGAACCTACTTGTGGTTTAAAATTGTTGGATTGGACATGCGCATACGATGAGGGTAGACGACGATTAAAGGTCCGTGTTGATGAGGGCCTGCCAGGTGACAGACAAATTGAGTTCTTCTTTATAATTTATGCATGTGATGACGCAGCTAGATTTGTAAATAGAAATAGCCTCCAACCACCTCAGGTGCTCAGGGTGAGGTGAATAGATGATGAGCTTCGCTTTGTTGAAGGCCACCTCGATGTCAGGATCAGCCATGTAAACTGCAAGAGCCGTAGAGTTCCTCCCACGTAGAATGTCTGCATTGTGTTCACATATTCTGATTCCCAATGACCATTTGGTTGAACCAATGTACACAAGATTCAATGTACACAAGATTCCTGTCACACCTGTGGGCCTTAGGAGGTATAGAGTAGATGCCTGAGAGTCTGTTAGGATTGGTGGATCCTTCCCGTTACGGAGGATGTCCAAGGTGGTAGGACATCTTCTGAATGTGATGTTAATGCGGCATTTGTTGCTGATCTCCTTGTATAATATAATGAAGCAATGTACGGATTATAGGTGTCCATGTCTTATCCTCCAGAGGGTTGTCATCACGTGAGTGGATGGCAGTCACATATGCAGAGCAGTGGTGACGATTAATTAATCCATTGATTAGCTTATGGTACCCGTGGATGGTTGCTATGTGTTTAATATGAGCTAATTCGGTGGCTAGTGTGGCTGGAGTGGATTAATGAGAAAACGTCCTCCTGATTAATGTGTTGAATGTGGTGGTCTTGTATTGGAATGAGTCACATGATCCAACCAGAATGTAAAGGGAGGCCATCTCTGGTTTACAGTAGACTGAGGTGTGGACAGACAACCCTTTGATCTTGATGTTTAGATCTAAGAAGTGGACCTCCGTGTTGTTAGCCTGTTCTATTTCTACGGTTAAGCCATAAGGATTGTCATTAACCGAATCCACAAATGCCTTCCCTTCTGGTATATTTTTCCATAGGATGATGATGTCGTCACTGTATCTTTTATATAAAATGATAGTAGGAAGATACTGTGAGAGGACCTTCTGCTCTAATTGCCTGATGACCATCTCACATAAGTCTCCAGCTACTGGGCTTCCCATAGGGACCCCTCTTTTTTGTGCGTAAACAGTTCCATTGAACTTGAAAAACGAGTTATAACATAACAGGTGGGCCATCTCCAGTACCTGTTGGTGCAAGGTGCAATCTCCAACAATTCCGAAGAGAAGTTCTCTGAAGGTGCAAAATGCTGGGGGAGCTCCAGTGAGGAGTATAAAGACTTAAAATCCAATACAGTGATAAATTGTGTAGGAGAGGTAAGATCCTTTAGGAGTGAAATGAGATCCACAGAGTCAGTGATGTTGTACGAGTACCCCTCCAGGAGGGGGGCTATCAATGAGTGTGCACCCCTCTGCGGTTTGTGATTAGGTGCTCAAGCTTTATCCACCACCGGCCGAAGTTAGCAAGTTTGTTTATGGGTCTTGGCAAATGCAAAGAGCCTGGGAGTGTTGGGGGAATCAACAACTATGTTACCCAATTCCAGGTGTTTAATTAGTTTCGAACAGGCTAATTCCTTGACCTTGAATTGTAGTTTGTCAACCATATCTTTATCCACCATATTACATTGCGTGAGATTAACATATTCTGTTAATCTTTGCTCATATGTGGAGTGCTTCATAAGGACCAATAATTTAGATTTATCAGCTCTAACCAAAGTGATGTTGTTGTGTTGCATCCACCTAGTTGTACGCTGTAATTTGTTTCTCAAATCCCCCAGTTCAGAGGGTTGCTTAGCCTTTTTAATTTTAAGCGTGGCCATCCATCGATAATATTCCTTTTGCTTGTTGGACAGGCCTTTAATGAGGTTTAAGGATCTAGTTTTAAGAGGTAGAGGTGCGAAAGACGGTCTGTACTTCAGAACGTCTACTACAAAATCAGGTGAATATAGGTCCCAAACGACAAACGGAAATGTTGGGTGATTGTGATATTTGGGCACCTGGAAGTGTAATATGCATTGTAGTTTCTTTGTATACCATCTCCTGAGGTTGGCATTTAATCGATCTTTGAAGGACACTAGACTGGCATTCTCCCGTGTTAATGTTTCCAGGTCCAGAAGGAACAATGAATCCTCAATCTCCATGAGCTGCACTATTTTAGAAAACACTTGTTTTCTAGTAGAACGGATGGCCCTGTTGAGGTGCATTAATTGGACCTTATTAAGTAAATGTTCGCTACCCGGTGGGAGGCGAATGTGGTAAAAGGACACGGATAGTATTCCATTCTTCTTACATTCTGTCAGGAATTGCAATCAAGCTCTGGCCCTAGTTAGGGCTATGAGCATTTTACAGTAATTATTAGCTGGCATTGCTACTTGGTAAACTTCTACATTCACAAAACACTGGGATGAAATCAACACGTACCTGAACCAGTTACCGGTGTTGGAGAAAAGATGAATAAATATCGTAAATGTTTTCAAATCTTACCAGTTCTTTTTCAGACAATAAAAAGCAACAGAATGCAGAACAAAAAATAGAACATTGATATTTAAACAAAATTCAAACCCACTTGTGGTTTAAAATCGTTGGATTGGACATGCGCATACGATGCAGGTAGACGACGATTAAAGGTCCGTGTTGATGAGGGCCTGCCAGGCGACGGACAAATTGAGTTCTTTATAATTTATGCACGTGATGGAGTGGCTAGATTTGTAAACAGAAATAGCCTCCAACCACCTCAGGTGCTCAGGGTGAGGTGAAGAGATGATGAGCCTCACTTGGTTGAAGGCCGCCTTGATGTCAGGATTGGCCGCATAAACTGCAAGAGCCTTAGAGTTCCTCCCATGTAAAATATCTGCATTGTGTTCACTCTACGGCTCTTACGCGGCCGATCCTGACATCAAGGCGGCCTTCAACCAAGCGAAGCTCATCATCTATTCACCTCACCCTGAGCACCTGAGGTGGTTGGAGGCTATTTCTATTTACAAATCTAGCCACTCCATCACGTGCATAAATTATAAAGAACTCAATTTGTCCGTCGCCTGGCAGGCCCTCATCAACACAGACCTTTAATCGTCGTCTACCCGCATCGTATGCACATGTCCAATCCAATGATTTTAAACTACAAGTGGGTTTGAATTTTGTTTAAATATCAATGTTCTATTTTTTGTTTTGCATTCTGTTGCTTTTTATCATCTGAAGAAGAACTAGTAAGGTTTGAAAACGTTTACGATATTTATTCATCTTTTCTCTAACACCGGTAACTGGTTCAGTTATGTGTTGATAAACATTTTATTTTAAATGTTTAGAACAGAACAAGAACAACTTTTTAAATTTTAAATATGTCATCACCATCATCCATTCCTGCTGATACCCAGAGAATGTATAGGTCAACATGGTGAAAAAATCAAATTTTTATACTATCATTCACTACTTTTTTCCAAACTCCCCTATCGACAGACAAGTTTTTAGCCTGGAATAAAGTTAAATTCTTTACCTCTAAAGCTTGTTTAACACTATCAATCCACCTTTGTCTAAGTCATTCCCTTTGGTTTTTTCTCTTTTTGCTTTTAGCTTTGAATACCTGTTTGGCTAGTAAGTCTTCTCCCATTCTTTCCAAATGTCCAAACCACCTCAGATTATTTTCACTTACTCTCAACTGAATATTTGATATCTTAAGGTTTTTTCTTATATCTTCATTTTTAATATGCTTTTGCCACTGTATCCATCTATTAACACCACTAAGTTTTCTAAATACTCTCATTTCTGCTCCTTCTAATTTTTGGTAAATTCCCTTATTTCTCACCCAACTCTCAGAACCATAGATCAATATAGGTTTTGTACACAGCTAGTTTTGTCTTATGACTTATTTCTTTGTTGTTCCAGATATATTTTCTCAATTGGCTCTCTGCTTGATCTGCCTTGCTTAATCTATTGTGGATTTCCAAATCTAACTTTCTGTCTTCACTAAAGATTGTTCTCAAGTATGAGAACTCATTGACATTCTAAGCATTTATTCCCTAGTTTAACTGTTAAAGTCCTTTTCACTCTACTAATAGCTATAACTTTTGTTTTCTCATAGCTGATTGACATACTGAAATTCTTTCAACTTTCCTCTAAATTATTTAAAGATTGCTGGAGGTTCTCAGATTTATTTTTTCGAATATTGCATTAGTAATCACTAGTGAGTGACAAGCAGAAAACTCAAGCAGTCTTTTGCCATTGTTGTTAGGTTTTTTCCTTACCAAACCTATCTAAAATGCTGTTATAGATGTAGTTATTTTTTACTCTACTATTAAGATCTCCAGCTAGAACTATCTTTTCATTAGTACAGTGGNATATTACTAATAGCTTGTTGTATTCCGCCAAGATTCCTATAGTGCTATCACTTTCATCTTTTTGAAACCCTTTCAAATCCTCTTTTGTTAAAAGTGCCGAAAATTTTTGGTCAAGGTAATCAGTGATACAATTTTTCTCAACAATTGTTTCGGCAAGTTGAATTACCCGAGTGAATTGTGATATAATATATACGTGAGATGGCATGCAACTCCCAATTTGGTGTTCAGGTTTTCTACAGAATATTTTTTAAGTTCTTCAATAATGCTATTGGCATTGAATTTAAATATTTGCAAATCCGACTCCATATCAATTGATAGAGACATCATAATCAAAATCAATAAAATTAAAGTAATGTATAGTGAATTATGAAAAAAAAAAAAAAACGGAGAAAAATTGGTATTTCCGGTTAAAGTTCTAGAAAGTTCGATGGCGATGGCACTGCAGAAGAAAGTTGAAAAAAGTTGTAATTTTAAGAATTGCGATAATTTGAAAACTATTGCAGATATATATATAAAATTTTCGGATAAATTAGCATTTGATGTCTAGATAGAAATACCTAAATATTATTTAAAAATTCTAAACGGAAAGCCCGTAATGGCCGTCCAAATATAGACCGGAAGTCTTGTATATCTCGTTTAATATTGAGTCCAGAACCCCAAATTTTTAATATGGTACTCACGTAATCAATGCAGTCAAGTATCAGTTTCAAACTCCGGTTAATCAGCCACACATGTCCAGATAATTGAATTCAAATATTCGCAAATTTCAAAAATGAGCAGTTTCTTGAAAAAGGGTCCGATTTTCACAAACGTGATATTTTCAGAGTCCTTATGCAAAACAGAATCCAAAAAGATATAACATTAGGACCAACAAATAAAAATTTCCACGAAAATTCAATAAAGAACAAGCAGAAACTTCCACTGCAAAGCACTTTGCTCTCAGTGCCTCCTCCAACAGTAATACAAGTACAGTACAGTATTTTTTGAGGAAACACTCATACTTATTTTTTTAACCCCATTCCTGATAACCCGGCATTTTCACAAACTTGGCTACCCTTCGGTCCACATTAGGCCGAGTTTTTGAAACTCTACTGTATTTCTAAAGACAGAGAGAGAGTGAAACATAAATTTAAATTTTAAATAAATCTTAACATCTTATAAATTATTATTTGTTTTAAAGATTTTTAACAATAATTATAGGGAGTGAAACACAACAAGCTAAATTATGTATAAACTTAAAGCAGCTACTAGAGTAGCTCAGCTTCTGTCTGCTGAGCTTTGCAATTATGTTGTAGGACCATCTCGGCTAACTCTGTAGAAAGCCTGTTATTTTAGATATCATCTTAGTGTTTAGCTATTCTATTTCCAATTATTCTGGAGGTTACTTCTATGTATAAAAATCTGGAAATATCCAAGTCCTGTTTTAAGGGAATTTTATAGATTCACTGATCTCTCAAGCATGGATTACTAGCTAGTGATTACTGTCATTGCCTAACAACCTCTATAATTTTAGTTAGGTCTGATGGAAAGGAAAAAGTTGTGTTTCTAAAGAAATGGCTGAGGTGTCGCAAATTTCAAAAATGAGCAGTTTCTTGAAAAATGGTCCGATTTTCACAAACGTGATATTTTCAGCTTTATAACTTTTCCCAATATTACTAATAGCTTGTTGTATTCTGCCAAGATTCCTATAGTGCTATCACTTTCATCTTTTTGAAACCCTTTCAAATCCTCTTTTGTTAAAAGTGCTGAGACCAGGAATCTTGTTAACAGTGTCTGTAATTTGTTGTAATAATTGTTGTGTATAATGTTCTGATTGACAACCATTATTAAAATATCCATCATGAAAGAACCCTTTGATGATGGATATTGAGAAATAACAAGATTATTAATGTTTTACAAAGGATTCTTATTGCTGATGAGAAAGAACCCTTCTAGGCTAATAGGGTTTTGTTCACATGTATGTAGAGGATGGGATAACAAGTCATAAGGGGTTCTGCAAAGATCTTGTTCTCTATAACACATATAATGAGCTCTGTTAAGTTGGTTGATAACAGAGAACTCATGGGTATTCCTCATTTTTCAGATAGCACTGGTTACTAAACTGAAAGGAAGTGTGTTGGGTTATTAGGTGAAGCACTTCTTGAATGGCTAGGACTTGCTCTATATAAAAGTTGTTCCGGAGGAGTAGGGTATTATTGACATGAATGAAAATGAAGACTTTTGTTAATTCTTCAATTCATTTTGTGAATATTTTAAAAATATAATTATATAAATTATATTACAAGATTAAAAAATTTTAATATTATTTTAAGCTATTCAGTGTGAAGAATGTGAACAATATTCACCTTGTGTGTCATCTTGCCCACTTCAAACTTGTGAATCCCAAAAGAATAATGTGAATTTAGAAAAACTTGAAATGGAGGAAGCTTTATGTCAAGAAGAGCCTTGTGCTGAAGGATGTGAACAAATACCCTGTCCACCTGGAAAAATTTATAATAATCAAAATGAATTAAAATGTATTCCATTAGAAGAGTGTGGTTTTGTAAAAGAGTTTTGTAAAAGTATAAATGGCAATATTTATTATGAAGGAGAACATATTAATGATACTGAAATATCTGATCCATGTCAATCTTGGTAAGTAAATTTTCTAGTTTAATCTAAATTTAATTATTTTTTGTAATTTACTTATTATTTTTTAAAAATTTTATCAACAATAATAATAATAAATCTGGCAAAGAAGAATAGAAACACAAATGACATTACACTGCAATTAGGCAGGCTGACACAATAAACTAAAAACAACATAACACCCAAATTAAAGAAACATTCAAAAACATTTTCAAGAAAATCAAAACTTACATAAAAACGTGAATATTACAACACACACATTACAGAATGCATTGATATGCTAAAACAAAAACTTGTTGCCAAAGCACATAGACTCAAACAATAAAAAACATGTTTGTTATGAAAACAACAAAATAAATTATTTACAAACAATGAATGAAAATCTCATTTACAGGCAAATTAGTACCAAAACAAACAATGATATACAGCACAGTAGCACATCAACAGAAGAAGAACTCACAAATTATTAGTCTTCTCTTTGGTCCAGTGCTGTCACACACAATGCTGATTCAAACTGGATCGAGGAGGAGTGTTCTTTATGAAATAATAATTATACAAAGGATTGTCAATCAGAACAATTATACAATTACAGGTAACCCCCGTATAACACGGTAGTTATGTTCCAAAAAATTGCCGTGTTATGCGAATCCGTGTTATGCGAAACAAAGAACTAGTATGAAAAGGATGGTTAGGTTCCAAAAATTAAAAAAACATGCTACTATATTTTCATAATTAAGGTAAATATCTTTATTAAAATTTTCTTAAGTGATACATATTATTATAAATTAAACAATGTTTTCTTTGTCATCACTAAAAGCACTATTAACCGAGAGCGTTTTATTTTTGGCAAGTTATCGTTATCCTCTGAGCATTTTTCTGCATTAT
>NW_019385174.1:345454-351282 GCF_000671375.1 Centruroides sculpturatus
ATTTCCTTATATGGTGCTAAGCACTTATGGAATAAGGGAAAAACATCTGGCAACACCAGAAGCAGAAGCGTCGAGATCTGGCAAAATTGAAACAATTTTCACAAAGGACCATGTGTATGGAGACGAGAAAAGAAAATTTACACACTGAAGTACTAATAGTTTATGAAAATAATAATTTTTGTGAACTATTAGTACTTAAGTATGTAAAAATTTATTACATTTCATGTTGTACGAGGGTTTTTCTCGAACCGTGTCAGAGTGAATCCGTGCTATAAAAGTACCGTGTTATACGGGGGATGGTACCAATTCTCGAACTGTGTTAGAGCGAATCCGTGCTATAGAAGTGCCGTGTTATACGGGGGTTACCTGTATTTCATAAGATTGTTGTGTATAATGTTCTGATTGACAATCCTTTGCCCTGTAACAGTGAGATATAGGTATTTTTGTGTAAATTTATCATGTAGTGTCTGTCTGTTTTGAGTCTTTTAATGGTGTTATAGATACATATGATAAATTCATTTATTTCTTGAGTCCACTTCATTCATTGTAAATGATTTTTCAGCCATGGTCAGTAGCTGAACTGTTGTGACTGTTGTAAAGCATGTTGGTTGGGATGGTGTATGTCAATCCATTGTGTATGAGTGAGTTGGCAGCATGTTCATGATGAGGTAGCCATACTTGGGCCAGTATTGCATTTGCCAAGAGAGAATGGCAAATTTTTTTAAACATGATCCTCTTCCTACTCATGAATGCTGACTTTGTTAACCTATGTTATGTCCAAGCTGGTATCATGCTGTGAACATGTGACAACTACAGTAGAGCGTTGTTTATCCGAAAGTCAATTATCTGAAAGAATTCCAGTTGGCAAATTTAAATTTTCACCAGTGCTGTGGCGCTGCAATCTTTGGCTATGTCTTGGGCTACTCAAATATTTTACGTTTTTGATACTAAATTAACTTCTGAACTATAATTTTTTATTGCTTTTATATTTTTCAATATATTTATTTTGTTTGTACAAAATAAAAAAATAATTTTTAACGATACAATAGTCACGACTATTATTTTAAAAAGTTTTCGTTAGGCTTAATGTCGACGAAAATTCAATGTGAAGCAACACGCAACGGAGAAAAATTTCAACATGGGATAGGTTAATATATTTTTTCATACATAATTGGTTATCTGAAATATTGATTTTCCGAACAACCCCAATCCCCAATTGATTCGGATAAATGACGCTCTACTGTATTTTCTTTATAGATGTGTGTATGCTTATTTACCTACAGTCAAATGTTTATATATCAAACACCCCTAACATGAGAACAGATGCTATTTAGCAGCAGTCCACTCTGAATTATATACTGCTTTTGGATCACTCTTTGCTTCATTTCTTCCTATAGACCTTACTGGCTTGGGTGGTCTTACTAGAAACTTGTGCTCTTGCTAACATTGAAGTACTAAACTTTCTCATTTTGACAAGGTGGTGTGAGAGAGTTGTTGTAAGTTGTTATTGATTCGTTTAATGTTGTCTGCTTACTGCTATTTGCAATACTATCGTTAAAAACAAATAGTGTATAATAGATGTAAGAAATGCTAACAAATTATACTGTAACAAATAATGATTAAAATGAATTAAAATTATTAACAATTAACATTTAAAATACTGATTAAGACTAATAATGATAACTAATGAATAACTGCATGCTAGTCATGTATTAAGGCTAACAGTGCAAAAAGACAACTTAAAAATGCCTGTTTACTTGAAGAAAATGGTAATTATAACTGAAACTTAACTTGCAATAAATTCTGATTTTTATAAATGAATTATAACCATATATGTTTTGGAATGTGTAAATTCTAATAGCATTAAAAGATTGGTATCAATATTCATTATTACAATAAGTAGATTCTGTTGTATTATCACTTTTGTTTTCTCATATCTTTTCTCCTCCTCTTATATCTTTTCCCATTCCTGTCTAATAAATATAATAATTCTAATAAGAGGATCAATAATAATATTAGTAATTCTCTAATATATTCTTAGAATAGATTAAGTGTTTTATAAGTGAATCCAACTATTCGTTATCTATCTCTATATCACTGATAACTTTCTAAACAATGTTCATTTTAACATTCTTGACATTTTTTCGTTTGACATTCAAACGATTTTATATAAATGATATATAAGGTACAGTGTACATATTTAGCAAATGATATTAACATTAAAAGAATCATTTATTACCTTAAAATATTACATCATGCATATTTTTATAACCTTCAATTTATTTCTTATAATGATTTTTTATCAGTTAGATGAGTGAACAAATTTTCTAGAACATTCTGTATTGTAATGTACAGTGTGTTAATAGATCTTTATCTGCATATTCTTAATTTATCTGTCATTTTCAGAAACTATTGTATATATAATTATTTACAATTTATATATAAATTGTAAATAAATATAATATATATAAATATAAAATATATAAATATTTATTAAACATCTCAACTTTTTTACAGTTACTGTATCAAAGGTGAAATATCTTGCATTGGTCAATCTTGTCTTCCTTCTCCTCCTCCTTCTCTTTCTTTTCCTCCTCCTTTTCTTTATTCTTCTCCTCCTCCTATTCATCCTTCTCCACCTCCACCACCACCTCCTCCTCTTCATCCTTCTCCTTCACTTCTTTATCCTTCTCCACCTCCACCTCCATCTAAACCAGAAATTCCAGTTAATATTCCACAAGTTCAGTGTCGCCATACAGGATGGTCTTCTTGGATTAATTCTTTTTCTCCAACACCTGAGGTAATTATAAAATATGTTATTATTTTAAATTTATTGATAAAACTATTTATTGACAGTTTTTTAAACTTTATTAATGTGTTTCAGAGTGATGGTGATTTTGAAAAATTGAATAATATTTCTAGCTCATTTTGGAAAGAATTTAATATGTGTCCCATAGAAAAAATTACGGATATTAAATGTCGACCAGTAGGGTCTAAATCAAGTGAAATTCAAAATATTACCTGCTCTTTACCAGATGGATTGATTTGTTTCAATAGAAATCAAAAATTCAATTCTTATTGCTATGATTATGAAATACAAATTTATTGTAACTGTGGTAAGTAATTGTATTTATTATTGCAATTCACAAAACAAAAATTTACTGAAAGGATATCATTGCCAATCAACAGTCATTCTTCTTTTCACTTTTTGTCAATGATTTGCTTTCCATATGAACTAAGCTTAAAAATTAAGACATTAAAATTATTTTCTATTTAATTTTTTCATATTTATTTTAACAATTACAGTGGGTGATTGGTTAATGAATAGTTTGGATAGCAAACAAATCTAGTTTATATTTAATAACATTTTTAATAAGATCTCTTTCTATTTTTCTAACATTGAGTTGTTATTACATTTTATAAAACAATATTCATAAAATGTTCATTTATATTTTATTGATTACATTATTTAAATAATTTTTGCTTTTGTTTTTTAATTGTATTTCTTGAAAAATTAATATTCAAACTATGTATGTTATATATTTTATAGATTGTATTTATCCAAGAGGTATGGAAACTGGGAAGATCCAAGATGAACAGATTTCTGCTTCTAGTGCACAAAGAACTGGTAAACCATTTAAAGCAAGATTAAATAGTGATTGGGCTTGGTATCCCCAGCAAATATCATCCAATGAATGGATTCAGGTAATAGTTATAATTTTCAGATAAGTTATTAAATAAACAAAAACTTGACATGTTTTATAATAAAATGTAAAAAAGGATAAAAGAAAAAGTTTAAACTAAATTTCATATATGTTGTTGATTCTTATTCAAGTTTCATTATATCAAATTTAAACTGAAGTATATCATTATTTTAAGAGTATTTCTTACCAGTTTATTTTTCAGCTAATAATATTTTTTATATTTATATTTTACATTTTGTGCTTAAAAATTAAGGCTTAAATTTTTGCTTGAGATTTTAAAAATATAATAATAGAAATGATTGATTTATTGGTTTTGTCTAAATACTTGCTACAATTTACAGTTTAACAGTGAAATATATATAACATTCATTATCATTATGGAGTAGACTATAGGCAGTGGGGTTACATTTGTAGGTCAAGTTAGCATTTTTGTAATGTGCTGTTTCTTTGTATAGTGGATGCATATCACAATTATCCCAGTGCAATACATTCTGGTTATGAATGTGTTTAGGGTTATTATTACAGATCTCTTCATCATTTGTAACTAGAATATTTTAAGTTACAAATTCTGTCTGATATTTCAAGTTACAAAATATAAAAAACAAGCCTCTGTATCATTGATTGGTGTAGTTTGAGAGTTAGCCCATGGGGCTAACTCTCAAACTACATCATCAAACTAGACAAATCCAGTGTTGTTATTCATACATTGAAAGAATCCATCTATATGTGGTTTAGATTTCCAAAGACTAAAAATGTCATCAACATACCTCTTACATGTTAGAATATTAGGAAGGTTTCAGATCTATGCATACTTTTTTAGAATGGCCATATTTACAGTGTATGAACATCTATTTCAAACCATGCCATCTACTGTTGTTTATCCCACTCAACTCTAGCAACCTCTATATCTACAGAACAGCAGTTTTTTAGAGCCCTTATAAAAAAAGCTGTCACCCACTGCACTAATTTCATGGACACTTTAAAAGAGCTAAAATACTTACTTGTTGGAAATTGCAGCTAAACACTGTTACTGGAAAAGACTTATTCAAACACAATTTAGCTTCTACTTTTACCAACTGAAATACCCAAGTTAAAAGCCCTAATGATGAAGAGATCTTTAATAATAACTATAAGCAGACCTGCAAACCAGGTCATATTGTGTTGGGATATAATTGTGATATGCATTCCCTATACAAAGAAATATCATATTATAAAAATACTAACTTGACACAAACATAACTCCCACTGTCTATGGTCTAGTAAGGATACTAATGACATGTTTAGATTATTTGGGTATGTAGGGTTCTGATGATGGACTACAGACTCTAGTGGAACTTGGAATACATTACATCGAGTCTACCACATGCTCCCTCCAAAAGAGACTTACTGAATATAAATATGATATTGATAACAAACAACAAACCATTTCTCTGGCCATTTATGCCTCTGAGAATGAATCTTGAGATTATTCAAGCCCATCTCAAGAATGTCTCTTTCATCAGACAAACTCAACAAATGAATCACATCAGAGCCCTTGAAGTTCCAGAAATTTTAAGTTGAAAAAGGAGTCTATATTAATTTTAAAAAAGAAAAATGTTTGTCTTATGCCTAGCAATCTCCTACAAGAATCCTTACTGTAGTGCATACCAATCTAAACCATTTTCTTTAAACCTTATTAATTCTATAATTTTTGTATGGCTGCTTACTTTTATTTTTGTCAGTTTCTACATGCTAAATGATAAATTTTAATTTGTAAGTGCTCTACACTGTTTTATAATTTAGAATGTGTTCAAAATTTTAATATATTCAGAATGTTTATAATGCCATTCTTTATGCATTCCAATTTGGAACATCAAATCTGAAGAACACCTCATTCAGAGATCGAAAATCTTTTGTCCATAATTTATCTTCATTAAAGTTTTTATTAGAATTGCTTAAGGTTCTATGCTGTACAGTCGACCCCCCTATAATTATGGTCCCTATAATTACGATTCCTATAAAACTACGAAAAAATATACGTATTTTGGAAATGTTGAGTCGGATTAGTGTAGAATCGATTAATTTTATGGAAGAAAACCTTTCAATCAGCCGTAGTCGTAAACTTGACCACGTGTCGGGCTGTGA
>NW_019385174.1:352702-363144 GCF_000671375.1 Centruroides sculpturatus
CCCCCCTATAATTACGGTCCCTATAATTACGATTCCTATAAAACTACGAAAAAATATACGTATTTTGGAAATGTTGAGTCGGATTAGTGTAGAATCGATTAATTTTATGGAAGAAAACCTTTCAATCAGCCGTAGTCCGTAAACTTGACACGTGTCGGGCTGTGATTGGAACGACTTGTAAGAAATCGGATTCCTAATAAATTGGAACTTATCTATATCTTATAGGGGGGTCGACTGTATGTTGTTTCATAGAAAGATGAGAATCTTTTGAATTCATAGAAGAAAAAGGAAGCATATTATAATAATAGATTAAAAAAGTGTTTTTAATAATATTTATGTTAATTAAAAACCTCTTAAAGTAAAAATTAAAAAAATATAAAATCTTCTGTTGCCAACTTCAAATTGTTATCACCATTTCTTTAAAACTGTTTCAAAATACAAAAATAGCTATTAACAGTGAGAACACTTCTTATAAATTCCTTTAGTTGTAAAAATGACATATATCAAAATTAGTATTATTTATATTATGTAATAATATGCATTAAGAATTATATTAAAGCCAAACAATTGCTAGATTATTTTGTGCTATACTACTGCTACTATTAATAATTAAATGGTAAGTAATTTGGTACAAGAGGTAAGTGTTAGGTGCTATCTCTTGCTAAATTTAACAATTAAGTTAGATTAATATTTTAATAATTAATTCAGAAGGTTATGGAAGGAAAAGCATTGGCCCAAAGTGGGACTTGAACCTGCAACTTACACTCACCATGCAGTTGTGCTGCCAGTTATGCTACCTGAACTTTCATTCACGCTTCACTATTAATTTAGAAGGTTCTAACTGATGCTAAAAGTAACCATTTTGGTTACTTTTAGCATCAGTTAGAGATGATTCAGCACCCATGGGCTATAACTCCCACTTGTGGCACTTAATTGGCTATTGCTTCTACTCTGGCATAGTTTATATACACAAATGAACAGAATCTTCTAAATTAATTATTAAAGTGCCTAACACCTACCTCTAGTACCAAATTTATAAGTATTTAAATTATTAATAGTAGGAGTAATATCGCCCAATATAATCTGGCAATCATTTGGCTTTAATATATAACTATCAGATTGAAGTTGATATTTGTTTAAACATTATAAATTATGTCAAGAATATTACTGTCCTATAATATTGAATTTAATGGTATGCATAAATTTAATAATAGAAATTAGCAAAATATTACAAATGCCTCTGATAAATCAAACTTACTTTATTAATTTATAAAGTTTATAAGTAGATTTTTTTGGAAGATTTTGTAGTTTTTTTTTAATTTCTATTATAATATTTGTATGTACCATTATAGTTTTCACTAAAAGACAGTAATACTCTTCAACTTTATTAAATTTTCTTACAAATAATACTGATTCTTTCTTATGTTTATTTAACAAAATAATTTGTATTCTCAGTCATTTTACTTTAATGTTTTACAGTCTGTTAAAGTCATTTTATCTATAACTATTTTGTGCGAGTTTTGTAAATAAACTATTTCAGAATATAAGCTTATGAAGATGTATAAATTAATATATTTTTTGTAAAAGATATGGATTTATTTATTTTAAGTGTTTTGTTTATTAGTCTTGTATTTCATTCTGACAATTTTAAGAGCAGTTATGTTAGAATAATAAAAACAAAATAAATTTCAAATAAAAATTAGTTTTCAATTTTTTAGTTTAGGAAATGGAAACATATTGCACTTCTATCAAGAGTGGCACACATAATATGGTTTCAAATTATTAGTAAACAAATATTTTAGTGAATAATGATTTTAATAAAAAAAATCAATTGTAATTTAATGGATTAAAGTTGAATTAAATAATAATTAAAATATTTTACTGAATGAGCATGCTATTTGGAATATATTAAAGTAGGACATATTTAAGATTTTTGCTATTTAATAAAAAGGTCACTATTTCAGGTTAATATGTTAAAACTAGAAGAAGTAACAGGAATTGAGATACAAGGAGGTGCAAATGGAGTTAGCCAATTAACAATGTTACAAGTTCTTCACAGTATTGATGGACAACAATTTAATTTTATAGCAAATAAATTTGGAGAAAGACTTAATTTTACAGTACCTGAATTAAACAAGGATGAAGTTGAAAGAATTATGTTTCCATCTAAAGTTGTCACACAATACATAAGATTAAAACCATTAGCTTGGAAGTACAATATAGCTGTGAGATTTGAAATTTTAGGATGTGATCATGTTTGTAAGTAATATTCATCATGTCATAATCTTTTTATTTACTACTTTATCATTTATTATTTAAAAGATTAACAATTAAATGTATAGATTCATTTATTTAGTTTTTCTAAGCATTAATTTTTTTAATATAATAAATAATATATATAAATTATTTTGTTTGATTAATAATAAGTAAAATGAAATATTAAAAATAAAATTGCTTGTCACTTTTATTTTTAGTGCCCAGTATACCAAAAATACAATGTGGAACTTGGTCACCTTGGATTAATTTAGATACTCCTTATGATGATGGAAATGATTATGAAATGGTAAATCAAATTCCAAATTTCAAGAAAATGTGTCCATTTATTCTTGCTATGCAATGTCGTAGTGTAAATACAAAACAGTCCATTGATACATCAATTCCAAATTTAATACATCCATGTACTAAAGGGAAATTGATATGTGAAAGCTCAGAAACTCATCAGTGTGAAGATTATGAAGTTAAGATATTTTGTAAATGTAAGTGAATGAAAATTTATAACAATTTCCATACTTATGTTTTCAATTTAGAGATTTGAAAGATCTTTGATATTTATTTAAATTCTGTAATCTCATTCATTAGTTAAAAGCATAATTAATTAATATATGATTAGTGAATTATTATGACAGAAAAGCATTCAAACATAAACACCAATATTCAGCCATTTCAAAAAAAGATGAAACAGCATACTAACAATAATTTCTTAGTTATAAATTTCATTAAGATTAGATAGTATATTTGATTAATGTTTAAAAGCATAAATATGTTTCTGTTAAAAAAGATAATGAAACTTATGTTAAATTTCTCTTTGATAAGATCTTGATATGTAAAGGTTGTTGCAGCATTTGCTTAATGTTTATAAAATGTTCTTATAATCACATAAATCTACAATGAAATCACAGTTCATTTCACTTTTTAAAATTTATTTTTGTACAGCATCTAATATTTTTCTTCTCTTCCAAAAACTGCTTCCACTACTATTTGTTTTTCTCCATTATTACTCATAAATATACAAGAAATACCTGTACATTAATAGAACATACAAGAAGAAAACTGAAAATAAGGATTTCAGTTAGGTTGCCAGAGTGATTTGTAATATTAATAATAAAAAATAAATAATGTATGCACTTATAGAATTCATTATAATGAATCTTTTCCTTTTGTAACATACAAAACTTTTATTGTGTTAAACTGAAACCCATCAGTGACCAAATGGATAAACCCACAACCAAGTACCAGTGTTCATGGTATTATCCACTTAGAATTGTCCACTTGTCACTTTGCCATAACCAAATTTAAACCAAATAAACCAAGTTAAACTGAGATATTCATTATTGTGGTATTCATTAAACTGAAACAGTTTCACAATAGGAATTGGAAATAGCTGAATAGGAAATTAGTGGGAGGATTCAAAATAAATTTTGTTACACTAAAAATTTTGTTAAACTGGAATTTGTTATATTGGCATTTAACTGTATTTAATGTTTCAAAACTCTCACAACATAAATCATCATCATTATCTATATTCCAATTTATAAATTTCTATCCATTTTCTCATTATAATTTATGCAAATATTGCACAAAACACAAATAGCAATAATGACTAAGAATTTCTGCCTGTTCCATGTTTAAGTATTTCATTTTCTTATAATGACCTTTAAGAAATGTAAGATGACATTACATAATGGGTATGTAAAATTATTATTACAAATGGTATTTTGGTATTTTCTCTGAGAGTTTCAGGAAATAAAGAAAATGTCGGAATACTGTTTACACCTGATTTTGTAAAAAATGTAGCCTCATGCATGAATTCTCAACAACCTGCATAAGAGTGTGTAAATTTCAATTTGTGGTCACATATTTCTTTGTAATATAACAAAATGAAAGCTTTTTATTGATAGTGTTTTGGTTTGCTTTTAAGAGCCTCTATTGGGATGTGTAAATCATCAATGCATTCTATGACATTGGAATATCAGAAAAACCTTACATGATGACATTAATATTTTCTCCATGAGGCCAGTAAATTACTTTATAGGTCAAATTCACATAACTCCTTTAAAACAGCACCGTAATATAGATTCCATGACATCAAACAGAATAGCTATTGATGTATAAAAATATAATAGCTATTTTGTATAAAAATATAATAATAAGTAAAAATAAATTTTATAAACTAATGATAGTTTTCTTTATTATAATTGCCTATACAGTACGGGACCAAATTTCTGGAATTATCAGAAAACTGGTTATTTTTGAATTGTTCTAATTCCATGCTTGCTGGATACTGGTCTGGTACAAAAAATATTCCAAAGACCAATAACTATATTACCATAAGAAATTGCTTTCATAGAGGAATAGATTGTTGTCTTGCATTGGCTTAGAATTTTGGTCAGTCATATTTAATAAGTTTTCAAAAGACATATTTCCTAATTGAAAATATTTTCTGTTTGGATTTAAGAATAAAGTAAGACATAATGTTACAAACTCAATTTATTTAAAAGCTTAACTAAGCCTTTAATACTTTTTTATGATGATAAATTTTTTTGCAGTTTGCAGTTTGTTAATCATACAAATATTGAAATTCTTAAGTTCCACTTATCTGAAACAAATATCTATAAAATAAAGAACAGTATCTACAGAATAATAGCAGTGTTTTCTGTTGAAAGATATTTCCTGAGAATTTCTAATATTTGTTTGTCTTTGTCTTTGTCACTGTTGTCTTTGTTTTCTATGACATTTACTATAGTATTAATAAAAATAGCATTGCTAGAGGCGATGAGATCTTTTGGTTCTGCCATCTTGCGTGGAATAATTTTTGTTAGGCATGCAACACACTAAATGTATTAACTTATGTGAGAATCGGGGTTTAAGCATCAAAGCTTAAACTGTTTTCCGACAACGGGAAGGTGAGTCCCGCTCACAGGGTCAGTGGATGGCAATTTAGGAGGGTGAAAATCGAGTGGGAGGTCGCGGATAAGTCGATAAGGTGTTGGCCGAGTACGAGTAAACACACATGTTTAAAATATTATATAAATTTAATTAACAAATGCTATATAAAAAGGTTACAAAGAACAAGATTGATGATAATAATGATTTCAAACCAAAATTTCAGTAGGTGGTTAACTGGATTGCATCTCGCGTATTTCCGACAGATAGTCTCTGATCCTCATTAATATTTATTTCTTAATTAGCCCTAGTCCACCTGAGAGAAAAGAGAGAGTTCTACTTACTAAGTTGTAGATAGTAGAATCTTACTTAGTCATTCGTCGTCGGTGGTCAGTGTTCAAAGGCAGTTGATCAGTTGATTCCTGTTGTCTTGAAGGCCACCCCAATAACTGGCCATAAGCCCTCTTTATACCAAATTTGAGGGGGTGAGAACTATGACATTATTAATGATTTATACGCACACCTGTTAGTGTGTTGATGTCTGGATCTAGCTAGTACAGACAACTGGCACAGAGAAGTTTGTTTAATTTGTTGATATTGGTGTCTAGAAGATATGATTTTATAATGTAAATTTCTATAGGTTTGACGACTCTCATCCATAAATTAACATTCAGCTGACAATAATTTCTGTAAACTGGTCAACAATCCAGATATTGTTTATATCGAATGCCGTGTTTGACTACGAACAAGGCGATTTATTGCTCATGTGCAACCAAAGAGGGGAAAAAACATCTCTTATTCCCATCTTGTTGATATTAACGTCTATAGAATTACCTTTAAACAAATGGAGGAGATTTCCTTCATTGATATTTTAACATTTCCCCCTTTTTTTTTTTGAGGAGAGCATCTCGGTCATTGACCGCAGAAGTCTCTTTTTTCCCTTTACAGATAACATCCTGAGGTTTATACTGTTTTAAGACAGAAAAGGGTTTCAGATGTTCACACTTACACTGTATGATGATAATATTCAATTATATTTAGTTCATTTCATATGTCCTTGCTCAGTGCAGATTAATATTGGAAATAAAATTGTTGCTTAAGAATTTTAACTATTTATTTTATAAAAATTATTTAACATTTTATTTTATTCTGTAATGATTAAAAGTTTTTGATAAATTNTTTATTTTTCGGTATATATTTCCATACTGTACAGTACATGTTGATAGGCATCTAGAATGTTTTGTAAATTGGTTGAAAACATTTAAATGCAAGATTCTACAGAAGTTATACAAGCACTAATAAAATATACAGTATATCTTTTCAAACTACTAATTTTTAATATGCTTTTTGTAAAAATAGTTTTATAGATTTCATAAAAATTAAATAATTTAATTGTAAATTATACTTGCAATAAACATTTAGTTATGCTTGTTGCTTTTTATTTAAATAAGGTAAGAAGAGACCAAAAGAAAAAATTGAACCTATTCCTACAACTTTTGTTGGGTCTCCAAGTACCATTTCCCCTGTTGTTAGTAGTACAAGTAAGTATTGTTAGTGTTTTAATGAAATTTTTATGATAAAATCATATTCTATTGAAATTAAATTTTCTTACTTGATAACTTTATTTAATTTTATTCTATAAGTTTAATTCAAAAATCTTATAATTAAGAATTAAATGTACAAAATGATACCAAGTCTTACAGAAATTTTCTAAGAATTGAAGGTTTATTTCATTTCATTTGATGCTTAAAACAATTGAAATTTAAATATTTAGATGTATTTGAATTATGAATTTTTGTAGCCTAAAGACAGCTTCTGAAAAGCTGAAAACATTAATTTGATGAAAATTTTCATAATAGGTTTTAAATGTTTCAAATATTTATTTATTTAAATAGATTCAGTGTAATATAAACTTCAGCACACTGTATTGACCCTATTAGAAGTCCACCTGGGTTTAAATATTTTCCAAAATATGGACTTCTATTTAGACCATTATTTACTTTAGAAACATTCTTTATGACAAAGCTGTATATGAAGTAAAAATATATCTTTCAAAAATGTTCTTTCTATTATTAGTATTTTTAATCCCATATACAAATAAAGCAAAAATACAAATCACAAATTCATAGACAATATATACAGTAATAATGTCCCAGGCTATTTGGTGCAATACTGCTAAATTATTGGAAATTTGGCTTTCTGTTGCTCACTGTCCTTATTGTTGCGGTGGCTATAATTATAGAAGAAATTAGGAAAAAGAAGCTATAAATATTTATAAAATAACCCTTGAATTTTATTAGTGTGTGCTGTTTACTGTATATTAAAATACTGATTTCTCAGTAACAAAATGAGGAAGGAGCAGAAGGAGCCTCATTTTTTTCCACTGTCTATTGAGACAGTTTTAACCAAAGAAATAGAAAAAGGTAGGGATGGGCCTTTAGTAAAGTAATATTTTATTCTAGAATAATTTTTATTGTTTAGGTTGAGGAAGTCATCATAAAATTAGTATAAAAATATACAAATAATAATTTTAGGTATAATCATATTTGATTAAGATTTTAATAATGATTATTGTATTATATTTTTTCTGATCTTATTATTTCTGATCCAATGATTAAGATTTCATTATCAAGTTTTTTGTTGAGTTTAAGCTTACCTCCCAATATTGTTTTTTTTACTCTACCTATGGACTATTATTATTATGGACTTATCTAATGTTCAATAATGACTTAAAAAAATAATTTTATTTTTCGGTATATATTTCCATACTGTACAGTACATGTTGATAGGCATCTAGAATGTTTTGTAAATTGGTTGAAAACATTTAAATGCAAGATTCTACAGAAGTTATACAAGCACTAATAAAATATACAGTATATCTTTTCCATATATAACTAATATTTTTGAAAAAATAAAGAAAATAATAAGAGAATTTATGATAGAATTATTTCTAATATATAAGAATAATAGTATACAATATTTATTGAATTCTCAGGTAAAAAGTCAAGACTTAATGAATACAACAGTAATAGTATACTTGTTTAATTGTAGTTGTAAAGAGCCAAAAATATATATGGGGGAATATTAAAGGTAAGAATTGCAGAGCATTCCTTATCTTTAATATTTTGCCAGTCTCATATCAATTGTAAAAAATTAAAGTACAGTTGCAATTAATGAGCAAGTGTAAGTTAATAGTAATGGGTTTTGGATACCTTAAGAATATTATGCATGGAAGAAAATCTGTATAAAAGAAAGTTATTTGAACTTATGTGGAGATAAAAGGATAAATGAAAATGAGGGATTAAGAATACAGTAATACCCCGAACTTACGCGATAGGTGGGACCGAGCGATAACCGCATAAGTCTAATTTGCGTAAGTCGGGGTATATTTTTGCAATTTGTGTAAAATCCAAATCTGATGTATGTAAGCTAATAAATGTTCTCGTTAACCTTATCTCTCCTTTTGATTCGTTCACGGTTACAAGAAATCACCACATAGAGTCTCTCAAGTATCCGTAGATATAACACAGAAATAAATAACACAACATAAATTGCAGCTATGCGTCGATTCCGCGCGGCATGTCCGAACATGTAAGCTAAACAATAGTGTGGGGGGAGTGAGTAATCAAGAGTTGCGTGGCGTTCAAACAAAAGATGAATCGACGAGATTTGAAAATCGCGTAACTCCGGATTCACGTAAGTCGGGGTAGTGTAAGTTGAGGTATTACTGTATACTTATTCTGGATCCCAGTAATAAACAAGAGTAAGACAGTAGGATAGAGGTGTGATTTTCCTTAAGGAATAAGTGGGAACAAGGAAGTGACTTACTGGACTTGTAAAGTTATGTAATAATAGAGGTTGTGACTAGAATTAAGATATTTATGTAATTTTATGCTTTTATGTTCAGGTCAAAAATCCAATTGTAATGTCTTTTCTTTATGGATTTTAATCAAGGTTTAATTAATAGCTTTGTGATATTTGGATTGGTGAAGTGTCTAGAAAGTTACAGATTTACTAAGTTGAAAAATTAAGATGGTATGTGGTACAGATGACTGGTTTCAGTGTATTTTTATGTAAATTTCACCTGAAGAGGAGTTTGTGGAAAACTTGAAATGAACATTGGAAAATAAAACTGATTCTTTAAGTTAATTCATTTATGTCCTCATTATTGAATGTTTGGTAAGTCCTATTCTGGACTTATCAAATATTTAGGTCAGTATAACAGTCCATTGGTAGACTGAAATGTGTATTAAAGTTTTTATTGTTTTCTAAATGTTACTACATGTAATGCCTTTAATAGTCTAATAAATATATTTTGATTTGCTGATACAATATTTTTTAGTCAACTCTAAAATTTCTGTTTACTTGTAATGCTTATTTTCTAATACAGTCTTAAGACATTTTTTTACATAAAATTTTCTCACTGTTCATTCAGCATTGTTTTTATATTTATATCAAATTATTATTTTAATTTTACAGTTTGTATTTAATTGCAATGTTTATGAGGAATATCTATTTTAAACATTTATTCTGTATATAGGTATTTATAATGTTTAACATAAAACAACATTTTTATCACATTATATTGAATTTTATTAATTTTATATTTAATATTACATAATATGAAAAATTACTTAACCAACTACAATGAAAATTTATTTCTCTGATAAAAATTTATGAAATAGCCACATTTAATAAACAGATTCACTTATTTAATTAATTATGAAATTTTGAAGATACATTAATATATGTTTCTTATGTATAAATATGTGTATTTTATTATATAATTTATAGCTCCTTGTCCACCTGGATTTGAATGGCAGGAATGTAAAATTCATTGTGATTTTACATGTTCAAATTTTAAAAATGATTTAATATCACAAGGTTATTGCATAGGAGAAAACAAATGCATTTCTGGATGTACAGACATGACATGTTTATCTCCCAAAGTCTATCGTGATTATCGTACTTGTGTTTCTCTTGATGAATGTCCTTGCTTGAGTGGAAATGGAACATTAATATCAGTAAGTGTAAATAATATTGTAATTATCAATTTATACACTTCATTTAGATATCAAATTGTAAAGTGTAAAATATAAATATTATTAAAATTAGTTATACAACTATAAGAAAAATACTCAGATATATGTTTATATTTTTAACTACCAGAAACATTTTTATTAGTGATGTTCCGGATATCCGTATCCATATCCGTATCCGCGGATATCTGAGGGAAAAAAAAGATCCGTATCCATATCCATATCCGTATCCGTATCCGT